>NW_017306856.1:305643-309821 GCF_000935625.1 Nanorana parkeri | reverse complement strand
CAGATATTTATATCCCGCTGATCCCCCTCCGCTCCACCCTGGGCAGTCCGCGGACGCAGCGCACACACAGCACCCTCCGCTCCGGCCCGCAGCTCCCAGCCCGAGCCCTCTCATGAAGATCGTTCCAGGTAGGGTGACCCCATGCTCTGGGTGCCCACAGATGGGGGGGGGCACAGGTTTATTTTCGGAAGGGGTATTCCTGGACGGCGGGCCCTAACCGGTTCCCACTAGCTGGGCTGTTTATGGAACAGAAGGGCCCGGGATGGGGGGGGTAACTAAAGGGTGTGTGTGCTGTACTGTGTGTGGTGTGGTCGGTGGCTGCATTGGGGGTCCCGGGGAAGGGGGGGGATCGGAGCACGGAATCTTGTTTACAGTGTCCCCAGCCCGTCCGTCTCCAGTCTGCACAGACGCCGAACACGTCACCTTCTATATTTATACCCCATGACGGGGCTGCTCCGGGTACCCTAGCCCCCCCGTTAATGGGAGCCCCCGTAATGGGGACCCCGAGAACTCTTGGTGGCCCATTTGACGGTTTAGCCCCCCAGGGTCCACCAAACAGTAAAACAGTTCTGGTTGGGGCAACACTTTTATCAATTTTTGGTTGCGATCGGGTATTCAACTGCAGGTGGAGTCCGGAGGGGGGGTGGGTTGCAGATTCACCTTGCTGAGATGTCTCCGCCCACCTTGGGGTGTCTCCCCTCCTGTTCT
Source organism: Nanorana parkeri (assembly GCF_000935625.1). NCBI lineage: Eukaryota > Metazoa > Chordata > Amphibia > Anura > Dicroglossidae > Nanorana > Nanorana parkeri. The sequence goes on along the minus strand of NW_017306856.1, from coordinate 309,113 downwards.
AGGGAGCCCCCCCGTTAATGGGAGCCCCCGTAATGGGGACCCCGAGAACTCTTGGTGGCCCATTTGACGGTTTAGCCCCCCAGTCGTCCCCACCATAAACTAAATGCGGCCCGCCCCGACCCAGAAGGGTTTTCCGTTCCCGGGATATACCCAAATCTGTCATCAAGACAGCCGATCACGGAGCAACTTACGGGAGCTGCCGCCGAGCGGTCCCTATGGGTTGGAGCTGCTTCTCGCTCAGTTTATATTATGCGACGGCCAGCAGAACGGCGATGTTCTGATCCGGGTGGAGCCGCGTGGCTCCTCCTTAAACTGAATATTTCGGGAGCCTTCTGAGTCGCCTCTCTCTGTGGAGTGACGGGTTTGGGGGAATCGGCAGCTGTCCTTCCCGGGGCTCTGCAGATCCATTACAGTGATCAGATCCTGGGGACCTTCCCCGAATCATCTTCCCGCTACAGGAGAAGGGGGATTCCGGGGGGTGAGAGGGGGGGATTCCCAGAAGAGGGGGGAGGCAGAATATCAGAGCCCCGCCTCCTCTCTACAGAGGCCACACCCCCCATAACGAGGCATAGAGAAGAACTATTAAATGGGGGAGCTGCCTTAGAACCCAAAGAGCACCTGTCATGAAGAGGGAATGCTGCACGCATGCTTCTTCCAGGTCAGGGACACAAGTGTTGAAGCCAGAGGATGAACATGACGGGGATCTTGCATTTTTTAGAAGCGGGTCAGATGTAGTTATGCGGCCACCAAATTCTTACCCAGCGTGGGTCTGCTTTAAGTGATTTGCATGTTAAAAAGCGACGTTCCACTGCTGATTGCTCGGCAATTGATTTAAAGCAGCAAGTGTAGGTGAAAAGGGTTTCAGTTTGAGAAGGAGCCTGGGGTGATAGTCATCCCCTGGCTTCTCGTGTGTCAACATTGATGATGGATGGATGGATGTCGTAGGGATGGTGGGAACCCCTCATAATAGGCACAGCAGGTGTACAGACCCGGGAACTCAGCACAGGGATGGGGGGAGCTCCTCATAATAGGCACAGCAGGGGTACAGACCCGGGAACTCAGCACAGGGATGGGGGGAGCTCCTCATAATAGGCACAGCAGGGGTACAGACCCGGGAACTCAGCACAGGGATGGGGGGAGCTCCTCATAATAGGCACAGCAGGGGTACAGACCCGGGAACTCAGCACAGGGATGGGGGGAGCTCCTCATAATAGGCACAGCAGGGGTACAGACCCGGGAACTCAGCACAGGGATGGGGGGAGCTCCTCATAATAGGCACAGCAGGGGTACAGACCCGGGAACTCAGCACAGGGATGGGGGGAGCTCCTCATAATAGGCACAGCAGGGGTACAGACCCGGGAACTCAGCACAGGGATGGGGGGAGCTCCTCATAATAGGCACAGCAGGGGTACAGACCCGGGAACTCAGCACAGGGATGGGGGGAGCTCCTCATAATAGGCACAGCAGGGGTACAGACCCGGGAACTCAGCACAGGGATGGGGGGAGCTCCTCATAATAGGCACAGCAGGGGTACAGACCCGGGAACTCAGCACAGGGATGGTGGGGGCCCCTCATAATGGGCACAGAGGGTGTACAGACCCAGGAACTCAGCACAGGGATGGTGGGGGCTCCTCATAATGGGCACAGCGGGTGTACAGACCCGGGAACTCAGCACAGGGATGGTGGGGGCCCCTCATAATGGGCACAGCAGGTGTACAGACCCAGGAACTCAGCACAGGGATGGTGGAGGCCCCTCATAATGGGCACAGCAGGTGTACAGACCCGGGAACTCAGCACAGGGATGGTGGGGGCCCCTCATAATGGGCACAGCAGGTGTACAGACCCGGGAACTCAGCACAGGGATGGTGGGGGCCCCTCATAATGGGCACAGCGGGTGTACAGACCCCGGAGCTCAGAAAGGGATGGTGGGAGACTGATATATCAGTTCTGGGTGGAGGGCTGTGCTGTTAAAGCAGTTTTTGCAGTGTCAGCCTAAATCTGCTCACTAGAGACCCCTGCAGGTCAGTGTATGAAGTACAGCTCCGGGATCTGGGTATCAGTCACACTGTGACAACTGCTGTGTCCCTGAGCTGTAGATTATCAGCCAATTAGCAGGCTCTGTGTACGCTGTGTTAGCGGGTGTCCATGGAGAAGGCCTGGCACCGCACTCTGCCAGTTAGTGGATGGGCACAGATACCCCAACCCCCCCGGGTGAAGTCCAGTTCTATGAATATAATATAAATTGCAGCCAATTTCTAAACAGCTTACAGCTCAACTTACCCAGATCCCACAGGCCGGAGTTCTCCTTTAATTAAAGACCAACTCCACCCCTAGATTTCTGTTTTACTTTCTGCATCACGTTAATGTACCGTAAAATGCGCATTTTACTGTTGCTGCAAACACATGCATTGCCGTTCATTTTGAATAGCAGGGTAATGTTACTCTAATGTGGCAACCTTGACTCTGCAGGGCGATATTGCTCCATTGGGGCGGCCTTGACTCTGCAGGGCGATGCTGCTCCATTGGGGCAGTCTTGACTCTGCAGGGCGATGCTGCTCCATTGGGGCGGCCTTGACTCTGCAGGGCGATATTGCTCCATTGGGGCAGTCTTGACTCTGCAGGGCGATGTTGCTCCATTGGGGCGGCCTTGATTCTGCAGGGCGATGTTGCTCCATTGGGGCGGCCTTGACTCTGCAGGGCGATGTTGCTCCATTGGGGCAGTCTTGACTCTGCAGGGCGATGTTGCTCCATTGGGGCAGTCTTGACTCTGCAGGGCGATGTTGCTCCATTGGGGCAGTCTTGACTCTGCAGGGCGATGTTGCTCCATTGGGGCAGTCTTGACTCTGCAGGGCGATGTTGCTCCATTGGGGCAGTCTTGACTCTGCAGGGGGATGTTGCTCCATTGGGGCAGTCTTGACTCTGCAGGGCGATGTTGCTCCATTGGGGCGGCCTTGACTCTGCAGGGTGATGTTGCTCTATTGGGGGGGCATTGGGGCAGTCTTGACTCTGCAGGGCGATGTTGCTCCATTGGGGCGGCCTTGACTCTGCAGGGCGATGTTGCTCTATGTGGGTGGAGTGAACTTTTAATTCTGGTTGTACACACTTGAAGAGGTCATGTGACCTCTGTCAGTGACTAAACGTCCAACAATCGGCCAATTGTGAGTCACTGGAGGCCTCTGTGTCAGTTTTGTGTTGCCATGGTGATCTATGATGAATCAGTGAGCAGTTAATAAGTTCAGGGTGTTGCAATGTATATATTGTAGGCGGAGTCACGTATGCAGGCTCCTGGTGATTGGAGGATTGACAGCAGTGCGGTCTGGTATGGATCCTGGTGCTCCTGCCCTTCATTCTGTAGAATATAATGGCGGACACCAACGCTACACCATTTTCCTGAATTCTGTGTTCTGACAATCTCACTATTTGATACATTTTCTTCTTATTTGGGGGTAAAAAATAATCCAGTACGATCG
>NW_017306856.1:304339-305596 GCF_000935625.1 Nanorana parkeri | reverse complement strand
ACAAATGATATCTTCTGTTGAATAGCCGTTGGCAGTGACTTCTGGAATGAAGGGGAACAGGTGTCACCTTCTACTGTCTCCTCCGTCACGGGGCCTTCAAATGTCACTTTAAACATGGCGCAGCTTGTCACAACATGAGATTAACCCCAAAACTGCTGGCCGGAGGCTCTGTCAGAGCAGAGCAATTACCAGCCGGTCACCGGGAGGTGAAATAACCTTGAGGGTGATCTAAGCTGGGAGCCTAATGAAGACCAGGCCCTGCAGGGGGGAAGTGTGTCCTGGGTGGCCTCGGGTTCTGACCCGGTGTTCAGTGGATAGGTAATTGAGACGGATGGTGGGAGAGTTGATTGATGGATGGACGGTTGTATTGTGTGGACGGATGGGTGGATGGATGGATGAGAGACAACAGTGACAGCGGGAGTCTGCAGAGCCGGTACCTGTCCCCCACACTGGATGGTCCAGTCAAAGGATGGTGGAGGTGGTAGTACAGGTCAGGGAGTGATTGTGGGGTTGATGGTACAGTGAAAATGCAGGGAGGGATGCTGAGGGTGGTAATACCATAGAGGGGCAGGCAGTGATGGTGGGTACAGTAGTAGTAGCAGAGTATACACTCTGGCAGGGTAGGGGGTGGATGCTCTGGCAGTGATGGTGGGTACAGTAGTAGTAGCGGTGTTCAGGTGGAGGCGGTGGCAGGATATGGGCACGCACACACACTCTGGCAGGGTAGGGGTGGATGCTCTGGCAGTGATGGTGGGTACAGTAGTAGTAGCGGTGTTCAGGTGGAGGCGGTGGCAGGATATGGGCACGCACACACACTCTGGCAGGGTAGGGGTGGATGCTCTGGCAGTGATGGTGGGTACAGTAGTAGTAGCGGTGTTCAGGTGGAGGCGGTGGCAGGATATGGGCACGCACACACACTCTGGCAGGGTAGGGGTGGATGCTCTGGCAGTGATGGTGGGTACAGTAGTAGTAGCGGTGTTCAGGTGGAGGCGGTGGCAGGATATGGGCATGCACACACACTCTGGCAGGGTAGGGGTGGATCCTCAGGCTGAGACGGGGAGGAGGAAGAGGGAGGAGGAGGACAGCTGACATTGTCCCAGTGCCGGCTCTGGGCTCTCAAGCTTAGGACATGAACCAGTCCAGCCCCAGCCTATTCCCCACCCTGGTGGTGGCCGGCCATATAGTGACCATGGTGGTGGTGTGGCACTGGCGGAGGAGGCGGAGGGCACTACAGGATGCAGAAGGTAAAGGGGGGGG
>NW_017306856.1:303043-304037 GCF_000935625.1 Nanorana parkeri | reverse complement strand
GCTGTGCCGTGCTCTGAGATGGACGATGAGTGATTGATCGGACGTGGTGGTCGCGGCGCGGTATGCGTCACACCCATACGGAGAAGCGTCAGCCCCGGCTGGCTGTGCCGGTTCTCATTGATCCGGGTCGTGGTATATCTGGTAGTAGTCGGTCACATTCAGCTGGACTTGTTCTGTAATGTTGAAGACGTTTCGTAGCTTCTCCAATCCAGTTCTGATGAGCGATCGGAACATTACCCAGAATTTGGGGTATTCCCCCGTGCAAGTCACCTGGCTGTGATCCGGGTGCTCTGCGGAGAGGAAGGGGTTACACCGGGCTGGAGGCGGGACCGCAGAACTAAACAGAACCATGTGTGCACGTTTAACCCTCTCCGTGCCAGCCGCCGCCATCCCTGCCGTGTCCCCCCCTCCCCCCCCCCCTTCCTTCTGGAGAAATGTATCCTGTAAATGTTTACACGGCCGGGATAAGACGAGGACTCTGATCCGGTTACATTGTATCCGCAATATAAAGTGGCTGACGGTGGCCACAGACGCGACCCGGCGACCATCTCATGTGTATGGGCAGCAGCAGACCACCCCCGCCCCAAAATTGGACAGATCTCAGAGACCTTGACGCAGAGTTCTGATCCGTATACATTGTATCAGCAAAATATTGGCTGCGTCATCGCCACATTGGCACCATCACCGCCCCGATTGGATTCTAATGTCTGCAAAGTGCTGCCAATGCGTCGTCTTCTGTCCCCGCTCCAGAGATGTAATGGAGAAGATTCACTACGGGGGAAAAAAAAACTGTTCAGACTGCAAAGTGAACGTGCGCTTGGTTTAGTGAATGAGCTGAAGCTGCGTTCACTGCAATCGTCCAATCAGGTGCGAGCTAAGGTCCTGCTTTGTTCTTCCCCTTACTCATTATTGGGCATTTAAAGTGAACTCGCAGATTCATCTCATTGACTGAACTTGGTGAATGAACAGATTTTATTTTATCGCGTCATCCCCA
>NW_017306856.1:301742-302847 GCF_000935625.1 Nanorana parkeri | reverse complement strand
CCCCCCCAAATACATGTATGTAGTATTACGTCATCTCCAATGTATATGCAGATCCCCCCCCAGGTTTACATGTATATAGATGGGATTTATTGTATTGCGTCACCCCAAATGTAGAAATGAAAATGAAAGCTAGAAGCTGATTGGTTGCAGCCTCAGTAAATTCCTTTCATTGCACCTGCAGATCCCCCCGGGTATAGGTGTGTGTAGATGGGCAGCTCTGTCATATTACACACCGTCTCTCCAGCGCAGGGATCCTCTGGCTATACTGACGCATTGGAGCAGACAGAATCTGCAGAAGTTGCCCATGGCAACCAATCCTCAGGAGGTTCTGGGGTGCAGCAGCCAATCAGATTTCCGATCAGGGAAGGATGAGTTATACATTGTATCTCAGGATCTTCTGTCTGTACAATGTATCCACAGAGGGACAGATTGTGATTGGTTATTAGAGCAAGGGGCTACAGTGATGTGCAGGGTGCGGTAACCCGTAGCAACCAACCTGCAGTCCTCCATCAGTGTATTAAAAGCTCTATACCTATGGAAGGTGGCATCTGGTTGCCATGGGTTACCACACATTGTACAGTCACAAAAGTGCGCCGTCTATTGTAGGGAAAAAATGCATGTAGGGCACAATGACATGTGGAGAGTACCATGGTGATGGGGGGGCTGGCCTCGTTGTGGGGGGATAAGTCTCCTAGCAGACATCCACAGTCCTTGGGATGAGTGACTACATCCTCTACGGGGGGGTGGGGCAAGTTGGGGGTTGTCATGGGAGAAGGATGCGTTGGGACGGGATGTTGCAGGATGAGAATAGACTGCACCTTGAAATGATCTCCATCCTCTCCAGTACAAGAGCGCCGCCCTGCTGTACACTACTGGAACCTCTCATGAGGCCTGATGTGTACACAATGTATATCAGACATGGTGCGAGATGTGCTGAACACAGTAGATATAGAGGGGGGCCATTGCTTAATTCCCCTGAAGACGGGCTAAGGGATGGGCAGAAGAGGTGGTTGCCTTGGGCACATCAGCAGGAGGGGGCAGAATCTGCAGCTTATGCGCCATTTCTGTGGAACATAAGCCGACTTTTCGTCGCTGAGTGCGGTCG
>NW_017306856.1:301054-301516 GCF_000935625.1 Nanorana parkeri | reverse complement strand
TAGATGGACAAAGACTGGCGGCGCGGGGGATAATCGGAGACGGGCGTAATTTGGGAGGCGATGACGGGCCCCGCCCCTACACAAACATAATCCATCCTGCAGCACCTGTGCGGGCGGCCATCTTCCCAGGTGCGGCCAGGAACAAAGAGCTGCAACCCAATCGGCTGACCTGTAAATTGATGGAAGCTTTAGCGGTTGCCACGGCAACAGATGCTGCTGAGGGAAAAAATGTGTCAATGGCGATATTTCTATCACACCTGCACGTTGCAGACTTCCTTTAGGAAATGCTGATTTCCTGGCTGAGCCCATAACCGGCATCGATTGAAATCAGAACCCCCTCCCCCTCCCCCCGATCTGAGTCAGTGACTCGGTATTGAAGCCAGAGAAAAGGCATTTTCAGGTCAGCAGTGCAGCCTATGGGCAGGGAACGGTGTGCACAGTGCAGCGAGGGATGATGGAATC
>NW_017306856.1:299488-300877 GCF_000935625.1 Nanorana parkeri | reverse complement strand
TTAAAGGCTAAAGGCCCCCCCCCCCCCCCCCTCCCCCCCACGCGCTGTCAGTAATTACTTCTCCCCGAGGACATGTTGTCCCAGAAACTCTTAAGTGCCCGGACCGGTTTATTTGTCACTCGCAGGGCGATTCCCGAGACCGCCCGTCCCCTCCGCCGGCTCCGGCGTGCTGGAAGATCTCTGGTGACCAGATCGGTATTGCTCGTTATCTCGCGAGGAAACTAAACGACTTTGCGTGCGTCGGATGGAAGTGCTCGGAGGACGCGAGGGATGCCGGAAACCCCGCCCACAGCGACTGATTCAGAACGACCAGCGATTGGCTCTCCACATCATCCTCAGACTTCCATGTTAGAATACACGTTACAATCTGATCCCACAATCTCTGTACACTCAACTTAAGGCCCCATTCATAGCAGGGCGGATGCGTTTCAGCGCTCTTTCCACGCGAATTATAAGGCCTGCTTCACACCTGAACGTTTTGTAGCGCGTTCTACGCTCGACGAACGCTCTACAAAACGGTCAAACATCTAAATCCCATTGTATTCAATGGTCTCGTTCACACCTGGGCGTATTTCAGCCCGTCCCTAACGCGCTACAAAACGGCCCACGCCTGAAAAGGTACAGGTACTACTTTGGGCCGTTTTTGTTGCGCGTTTCCATTGGGATACAGCCAAGTAGCCCTCGGAAACGTGCGTTTGTCGCGCAATTTTTTTACTGCGAATCGCGGTTAAAAAAACGCGCGTCAGACACGTATATGCAATACGCCTAGGTGTGAACCAGGCCTAAAAGGGCAGTTTTGGGCGTTTTTAAGTGCTGAAACGCAATTAAAAATACCCAAAAATCAGCGCGTTGCCATTCAAATCTATATGGAATATGGACGCGCGATCGCATGAACGGTCCCCATAGGAATGTATGGGATCGTTCATGTCGGCGGTTCAGCGCAGACAAATCCGCGCGACCGAACCGCCATGGTGTGACCAGGGCCTTAGATTTACCAAAACTTTGTAATATGAGGACCCTCCTGATCTCTCCGATCAATGTATCCGATCAGACCGGCCCTTCTACTACATGCTTTTTGGTAGATCCAAAGCTGGCCACACATGTGATCTGATTGTACAATCTTCTGCCACCTATGTACGGCCACGGGCCGGCCGGACTGGACAGATGTCCTGATGTCTTCTCCCGATGTTCGGCCATCTTGATCGGCCTGCTGAGGGTGACGCGTCTCCCCCACACATGGGCATTGGAGCTCATTGGCCCCGATATAGAGGAATGCCGGGAATGTACACTGAGCACCTCCTACAGAGGAATGTCAGCGGGACGGGAGACGGTTTTATTGAGGAGAATTCCGTCTCTTCTGCAATAACAAACAAACATTCAGGCTGTCAC
>NW_017306856.1:298552-299295 GCF_000935625.1 Nanorana parkeri | reverse complement strand
AAAGTTCCACTTTCTTGTAGAATGTCTCCAGTGACAGGTTTATAGGAGGACTTCTCATCCACGGTTCCTCCAGAGGTTTCTGGGGGGTCCTAGAGCAGTGGGGGCATTGGGGGGTTGGGCTCCTGCCTGGCCATCAATGTACGAGGACACGACACTGACCACCGGTTTGAGGGGGTCCTTCCCCCACTGACCACCAATCTAGGGTCCTTCTCCCACTGACCACCAATCTAGGGTCCTCCCACTGACCGCCAATCTAGGTCCTTCTCCCACCGACCACCAATCTAGGGTCCTTCTCCCACCGACCGCAAATCTAGGTCCTTCTCTCACTGACCCCAATCTAGGGTCCTTCTCCCACTGACCACCAATCTAGGGTCCTTCTCCTACTGACCACCAATCTACGACACTGACCACCGGTGTGAGGGGGTCCTTCCCCCACTGACCACCAATCTAGGGTCCTTCTCCCACTGACCACCAATCTAGTGTCCTCCCACTGACCGCCAATCTAGGTCCTTCTCCCACTGACCGCCAATCTAGGTCCTTCTCCCACTGACCACCAATCTAGGGTCCTTCTCCCACTGACCGCCAATCTAGGTCCTTCTTCCACTGACCACCAATCTAGGGTCCTTCTTCCACTGACCACCAATCTAGGGTCCTTCTTCCACTGACCACCAATCTAGGGTCCTTCTCCCACTGACCACCAATCTAGGGTCCTTCTCCCACTGACCGCCAATCTAGGTCCTTCT
>NW_017306856.1:297747-298230 GCF_000935625.1 Nanorana parkeri | reverse complement strand
TGACCGACCATCAAGCTCCTACTCCGACCACCCGCGAGAGGGGGTCCTTCTCCCACTGACCACCAATCTAGGGTCCTTCTCCCACTGACCACCAATCTAGGGTCCTTCTCCCACTGACCGCCAATCTAGGTCCTTCTCCCACCGACCGCCAATCTAGGGTCCTTCTTCCACTGACCGCCAATCTAGGTCCTTCTCCCACTGACCACCAATCTAGGTCCTTCTCCCACCGACCGCCAATCTAGGGTCTGTATGTATGTAGAGCGGTATGTAGACATCCGTGTAACATGCAGGTGGCTGTGATGTGTGTGTTGGGGGAGGGGCTCTGTATGTATGTAGACATGTAGACATCCGTGTGATGTGCAGGAATGTTCGGCTCGCCTTGCGGCTGACACATGTCATCTTTGATGTGACGGCTGAATTCCTGTGTAAAGTGTACAACCCCCCCCCCCCCCCCCGCGCCCCCCCCCCCGCGCCCCCCCACCT
>NW_017306856.1:295704-297551 GCF_000935625.1 Nanorana parkeri | reverse complement strand
GCCCCGACCAGGTGACTCCACCTGACACGCAAATACAAACTATTATCCGCATTCCCCACATGGCGGTGCACACACGGGGGCCCCAGTGACGCCGCGGCCACTTCTGTTTACCGCTCTCCATACACTGAGATGGATTTACGGCCTGGAATTTGGTGTATTTTCCTAGTTCTGTCTCATTACCTGAGGGGCAAAACTATCATCACCGCCCCTGCAGGGCCCGGGGTACCGAGGGCCCCCCGTACACACAGAGTGCGCGTGCTTTATTCCCGCCATGTCTGCAGAGCGAATCATATCAATCATGTGAATGTGTTTATAGTTCCGCCGCCTCTGGTCTGCAGCGTCTTATCCAGACAACAAAGACTTCCTTCTGACAATGTCTTCATTTGCTCTCTAGAAGGACGGCGCCATCTTTGTTCAGTTATCCTCCGGGGTCACCTTCCCGGACCGAGCTGCCGGCTTAGAGATGTGAATCCCGGTGTCTGTGCAGTTCTGGGCTGTGTTCACAAATGTCTGATACAGATCAGCCCCTGCTGCAGCCTTTTCTCCTTGCTACAAAGTTACAAGGTTCAGTCTGAGGGATCAATGGGGGAGGGGAGACTGAGGAAATGCTTCCTCCTGCCTGCAGCAGACTGATCACTGGGGGAGGGGCGAATGAGGGAACGCTTCCTCCTGCCTGCAGCAGACTGATCACTGGGGGAGGGGAGACTGAGGAAATGCTTCCTCCTGCCTGCAGCAGACTGATCACTGGGGGAGGGGAGGCTTCCACAGTATTTGGGATGTAGTGTATGTAGTTCAGGCCTCTCCTCATCCTGTACCAGGAGCATTGTGATGCGAATGAAGATGGCGGTGTATGCGGCTCAGGCGCGCTGAGGGGTTCATATGGCAGAATTCCCCTTTTGTTCTTTGTCTCCTCTGTGGTGAAAATGGCGACGGCGGTTTCATATTTCATTCAGCGTGATCCCCCGGCCTGGGGGCGCCGGCGGGTTAAACGGTGACGCCGTTTACAGGAAGCTTCTGGAAGTCTTGGCACTGCCACCATCCAGCTGCTGCCGATAAGAGTTTTATAGCCGCAATGTATCAGCAGAAATCAGGGCGACGCCCCCTCCATGGCCGGCCCATAATGCCCGGCGCTGGCTCACCGCAGGAAGGAGCAGAATCTCTGCAGGGCCGGGCTACCTCTGCACAGCGCACCATGTGACCCGCGGACGGACAGGAAGTGACTGTAATGTAAAGGCAATGAGGGGAATTTATCAAAACTGGAGCAGATTTGCACGGCAGCCAATCAGCTTCTCTCTCTCATTTTCAAATCTTACCTGAGCACACTGAAGAGAGATGCTGATTGGTTGCCCCGGGCAACTGCTCCACTTTCTGTTTGCACGACTTTTGATAAATTCCCCTCAATGTGTTTTATAGTTCTGGATGGACACGGGAAGGGTGACGCCCTCCGTCAAGTTTTAATCCCCATCTGTGTCCCCGCTGGGGGGCATTCACCCCTTATATGCAGACATCCCAACCTGCAAAACCTTATTTCAGGGAGGTTCCCGTCTCATTTCAGGGAGGTTCCCGTCTCATTTCAGGGAGGTTCCCGTCTCATTTCAGGGAGGTGCCCTTTCTGTTTTTTGGGTTGTTTTTTTACAGCGGCCGTCGTCCGAATATAAAAGAAATAATAATGATTATATATACATACACACATACCGTGTTTCCCCGAAAGTAAGACCTAGTTCGGTGGTAGGTCTTATATTACAGAAATCCGCTAGGTCTTACTTTTGGGGTAACTGCACATAAACTGTGTAAAGACCGGCCGCAGCTCCTGCCCCGCCCACACGCCAGCCGGCCGCAGCTCCCGC
>NW_017306856.1:288111-290063 GCF_000935625.1 Nanorana parkeri | reverse complement strand
GGGGGGGTGCTGATAGTGATTTGTTTTATGCGCGCTGTCCGTGGCTCTCAGTGCCATTTATAAAGCAAAGTATCTGACTTTCAGCAGACATTCTCTGCGGGTGAATCTTCCAGGTGTATGTGATGAGTCTCGCTGTCACCGGGTGATATGAGAATAACCGTTTCCCGTCTTCTATGAATTGATTGATGGGAGATGACGAGATTTGGGGGGGGGAATCCCCTCCATGGTGGCACCTGTCTGACGGTGGCACAGACAAAGTTTCTCTCGGGGGGGAAGTTCCCGGTTCGGCTTCCACGCGATCTCAGTCTTCGTCTCAATCATCGTCCTGACCGCAGTTTTTCCTCCGGTTGCCATAGAAACATCACAAAAAAGCCAACCGACCACAAAGCAGTGTGTGTCAGTGTGCGACGGGAGGATGTGGCGACCGCAAGGCGTTTTGTCGTGGAAAGTTACTATGTATCTGTTTGTTTCACGTGTGATGCCTCGGTAACCCCCGGCAACCAATCAGAAGCCGCCATACACGGCATTGGAGTTTAATAAATCGATGATAAATGATTGGTTGCTTACATAGCGTCATATTATTAAAGTGCCGGGAAACCTAAACATGTGTTTTTTAGTGTGTTCCCCTTTAAGACATTACGGGTGATCCTGCCAGCGGCCGGCTCTTCCTCACTGACGGTGACAACGCTCTGCCAGCCGATTGTCCGTCCTGTACTCCTGTATTCTCTATAGCTCGGCCCTCCCAGCTGTTGTGGAACTACAAGTCCCATGAGGCATTGCAAGACTATGACAGCCACAGGAATGACTCCCAGAGGCACAGGCATGATGGGAATTGTAGTTTCACCACAGATGGAGGGCTGAGGCTGCCGACTGCTCTATAGGGAAGCCGTGACTTTTATTATTTATTAAGAATCCATGTGATCGCGCCCTGGGCAACAGGCGGGAAAGCCTGTCACATGCTGCTGCTTGGCTCCGCCCACATTTCAGACGCCGCAGTTCACATTCCATGACACACCAATCAGTTACCTTGTATCCAATGGAAAATCCTTCTCTCCTGGGTGTGGAAGGGTCAGACCCTCTGTCAGGTTTGTATTGCAGTCCCTGTCTCCGTTGGGTTGATTTGTCTTCTCTGTTTTGTCCTCATTTGACCGTTGTCACTGAGACGGGAAGTGGTGGGAAATCCAAAATGTTACAGTTGTCACCAGAACAGGAAGAGAGGGGAGACCTTCCAGTGGGGACACCTGGTCTGGTGACAGTTGTCTAAGAAGGGATTTCCCTCACTTTGAAGAGAGATCAAATCCTACTTCCTGTTATGTGTCCAGAACAGGAAGTCGGAGGGAATCTTCCCAGCGGAACACAGACAACCCCAAAAAAACTGACGGTGTTTCACCCTTCCCCCTCGCCATCAAACACACAAAAAAAGTTCCAATGCCTGAGACAGGATTTCCCTCTCTTTCGCTACTTCCTGTCATGTGTGCACAACAGGAAGTGAAGGGAAATCTCCCCAATGGGACACAGAAAACCCCCCAAAAATCATTTTTCACCCTTCACCTCTCCTTTAAAAAGTCGGGGGAAAAAAACTTTGACATCATTTCCCCCGTATCAGGTGATATAATTGCGGCAAAGCTGGCGACTGACCCCGGAGTTCCCCCCGCTGGCCGGGCGGGAGATTCAGGACTGTTAGCGGCGCTCCTCCCCCGGAGATCCTGAACTATGATATCACCGCACTCTGCGAGCTCCTCACCATGTGCATTAGAAGCTGCAGCAAGTCACATAGAGCTCCGCCTCCTTTCCTGGCTGGAGGACATCCAGCATCATCTAACGCTTTCCTCCCCAGCCTGATTGCTATGGGTTTCTCAGTCCATCTGTTGCTACGGGTTACTCCAGTTGCTATGGATTCACTCCCCCTGCTGAGATGGACCCCAATCACCCCCCCCCCCCCCCACCTTCTC
>NW_017306856.1:287340-287774 GCF_000935625.1 Nanorana parkeri | reverse complement strand
CTCCCCCTGCTGAGATGGACCCCAATCACCCCCCCCAGATCTGATCCCTAGATCTGCCCCTCTGATGTGGCGATTGTGTTCAGTCTGAGCGTTTCCTCGCCCGCCGCACAAACGTCTTCTGTTGTCGCCGCCTCCATTGCGTCCTTGGCATTTGGTTGTGTGGGAAGGCGGCACGGATGGCGGCGTCTGGGGCCCGCGTGTTCCCGTGGTTGGCACACACGCAGGTCTGTGTTTTATTTACGTATCTGACAATGTTGGGCGGCTGCGGCCTGACGTGCTCCTCCTCCGCTGTGTGTGCGTTCGCCGGCGCGGTGCACTTTGATGGCGGCGAGGAATCTCTTCCCTGCTGACAAAAATAATTCTCGGGGAGGATTTTGCATTGCAAATGTTTCTGGCGAATTGTCCTGCGATGCGCCCCGAGCGCTAGAGCCCGC
>NW_017306856.1:266586-287328 GCF_000935625.1 Nanorana parkeri | reverse complement strand
TGAGCACCCCAATACCCCCTCCAATGCCGGGCGCGGGGTGTATGCCGCTATGACTCATTAGCGCCAGTTTGGATTTCTGTGCGCTTACTCATCTTGCCTCCAGCCGCAGAGAGGAAGTGTCCCCTCCTCCCGGGCCCCGTGGCAGGATGGTGCCGGCACTGGCAGTAGCCCGGCACACGCGGCCAGTTTGGCAGAAGATCTGGAAAAGGAGGGAAGTCTGACTCCTGGGGCCGCGCGTTTATTTTTACATTTTATTCCGGCGGTCACCGCGCTCCCTGTAATCCGTGCGCCGGGGAATGTTCCGTGTCGTCTCCCTGGAAACTTTGTGTGTGAGAGTTGGCTGTGTGCCGTAACCCGTGGCAACCGCACCAAATATACTGTCCAGGCGGCAGAGGTTGAAATCTCCCCATCACTGGTGGCAGCTCTGTGACACATGGTAACCACGTCACCGCAGTCCAATCCAGTCCATGTGTTGCTATGGGCTACTACAGTCCGTCCATTGCTATGGGCTACTACAGTCCGTCCATTGCTATGGGCTACTACAGTCCGTCCATTGCTATGGGCTACTACAGTCCGTCCATTGCTATGGGCTACTACAGTCCAGTTGCTATGGGTTTCTCAGTCCTTCTGTTGCTATGGGTTAGTCCAGTCCATCCGTTGCTATGGGCTACTACAGTCCTTCTGTTGCTATGGGTTTCTCAGTCCATCTGTTGCTATGGGCTACTACAGTCCTTCTGTTGCTATGGGTTTCTCAGTCCTTCTGTTGCTATGGGTTTCTCAGTCCTTCTGTTGCTACGGGTTCTATATAATGATAATAATGGGGTGTCCCCGGTTCTCACACCCCGCCCCATCTTTCTTCCTCACGGGACCCGACATTCCGGTTCCATTGCCCGCTGGTTGACGCCCGAGCGCCAGACGGCGACTTATGTAAATGAGGAGATGATTGTTTTCGGGGAACGCGCGCCCAGGTTGTCTGTTTATAAATCGGATTACACCAAATTCCCCGCCGTCAGAACACACGGAACAATGACGGCAGATGATTGGCTGCAGTCGCTGGTCACCTGACAACATTCGGACCGGCTCATAGGCCCCTCCCTGTGCCTACTGCAAAGGGTTAACTTTGTACACACCCGGAGTTCTTCTTTACAGTCCCACTTAAGCCAAAACCTTATTGTGTTATTATGGGATGCGGAGGGGATTAGACCCCCTGCCCGGTGTTTATTGCTGTTTTGGCTTCACTGAAACACACAAGACGGCAGAACACCCCGAATGTGAGCACCCCAATACCGGGGCCTGATGGGGAGCCACATAGAGGAGTCCTCATCATCCAATCAAATCTCATATGTGATCAGAGGGGCCACAGCGGCCATGTAGGAAGATCTGCCTGTGACACAGATTATTATACATGTAACTCTGACATATACCGCAGCGCTGTACAGAGGACACTGAGCCAGTCCCATCGGTCTCTGTGCAGAGGAGCTTACACTCTAGAATTTAAAGACACACACACAGTAGGGTTGGTGCAGGTGATGCGATCCATCTGGCCGTTAGTACATAGGAGCGATCGGTGCTGCAGATCGCGGTGCATGGAGGAGTGGTCGGTGCGGCTGTGTATGGGTCGGTGCTGCTGATTGCTGTGTATGGATCGGTGCTGCAGATCGCGGTGCATGGAGGAGTGGTCGGTGCGGCTGTGTATGGATCGGTGCTGCAGATTGCTGTGTATGGATCGGTGCTGCAGATCGCGGTGTATGGATCGGTGCTGCAGATCGCGGTGCATGGAGGAGTGGTCGGTGCGGCTGTGTATGGATCGGTGCTGTAGGTCGCGGTGTCTGGATCGCTGGTCGGCGCGGTAGATCGCGGTGTCTGGGGCGGTACGCTGGGCTCGGTGGGAGTGATCAGCGCTGGGCGGATCTGTGTACAGAAGGAAGGAGGAGAGGAGGGAGAGCAGCGGGAGGAGGGAGACTCCGGCAGGATGGCAGATCGGCCGCTCTCCTCCGGTTGGTACTATTCGTATAAAAGGGAGATTCTGCTGGACGGGCACCGGGGGCACCTCTATGCCAAGCTCTGCTGTGTAGGTGGGTACCGACATCCCCCCTCCCCCTTCTATCTACTGATCCCCACCTTCTACCTAACGATCCCCCACCTGCCCTTTCTACCTACCGACCTCCCCTCCCCGCTACCCAGCGCTCTGCCCTGTTAACTCTTATCGTGCGTTAATGCCACAGTCTAGAATAGCGATCGGTGTGGGGGGGTCTGTGTAATGTTGTATACACCTGTGATCCGCTGTGTCACCTCCATACTCCTCACTCCGTCACCTTTGTACATCTCCCCGGACTTTGTTGGCGTTATAAACCTTCTCCGGGATCTTCTGATATTTGTTACATTTCATTTCCGCTCCGGACCCCGGGATCTGTTACAATGTAGCGCAGCCGTCACCATGGCAACCAACTGCTGGAAGAACTTCCGAAGTGTCTCTATAGAACACGTGCCGAGTTCTCTCTCTTCCCTCCAATCAGAGAACCGAACGTACAGCACTGTATTCCCGAAAATTTCCTGCCCAGAAGTGTGCAGTCTCTGCAGTGTATGTGGGGGGGAGGGGGGCATAGGAAATAGAGAATGTTGTATGGAGAGCGTCACCCTTCCTCATTGATCCTGTACAGAATGTGTGATTGGTGGGTGGGCCATCGTCGTCTACTACTACTACTCTCAGTATGCATGGGCATGACTACATCACCTAGCATACTATAGCTGCATTATCCAGAGTGTCACCTGCTCCCATTATATAAAACTATATATCCCCTCCCCCCTCCCTCCCAGTATAATTATACAGACCCATGTATGCATGCCTAGGTTGGTTTCAGCAATTCTGCACCCAACCGTTACCCCTCAACCTGCCCCAAAATCACAGAATGGGTACCCCCCAACCTCACCACCCTTACCTGGTACCCCCAACCTCACCTCAACACCCTGACCAGGTACCCCCCAACCTCACCTCAACACCCTGACCAGGTACTTCAAAACTCACCTGACCCCAACACCCTGAACAAGTACCCCTAACTTTACCTGATCCCAACACCCTGACCAGGTACCACCAACCTCACCTAACCCCAACCCTCTGACCAGGTACCACCAACCTCACCTGACCCCAACCCTCTGACCAGGTACCACCAACCTCACCTGACCCCAACCCTCTGACCAGGTACCACCAACCTCACCTGACCCCAACCCTCTGACCAGGTCCCTCAAACCTTTCCTGAGCCCAACACCCTGACCAGGTACCACCAGTCACCTGACCGCAACACCCTGAACAAGTACCCCCAACCTCACCTGACCCCAACCCTCTGACCAGGTACCTCCAACCTCACCTGACCCCAACCCTCTGACCAGGTACCACCAACCTCACCTGACCCCAACCCTCTGACCAGGTACCACCAGTCACCTGACCCCAACACCCAAAATACATACTCCTAACCTTACTAGAAATCCTTTTTGGTTGTTGTCATGTGAATGGTGTCAGGTTATTGCACAAAAATGTATATGTTGGAAAGAAATGTTTGTTACATGAGACTGTTCTAGTCTGCTGCCTTATGCTGGCTCCAGGTTGGGGGGCCCCCCGCTGGTACCCCACCTTCTGAGGCCCCTTGCTGGTACCCTGCCTTCTGAGGCCCCCCACTGGTACCCTGCCTTCTGAGGCCCCCCGCTGGTACCCTGCCTTCTGAGGCCCCCCGCTGGTACCCTGCCTTCTGAGGCCCCCCGCTGGTACCCTGCCTTCTGAGGCCCCCCGCTGGTACCCTGCCTTCTGAGGCCCCCCGCTGGTACCCTGCCTTCTGAGGCCCCCCGCTGGTACCCTGCCTTCTGAGGCCCCCCGCTGGTACCCTGCCTTCTGAGGCCCCCCGCTGGTACCCTGCCTTCTGAGGCCCCCCGCTGGTACCCTGCCTTCTGAGGCCCCCCGCTGGTACCCTGCCTTCTGAGGCCCCCCGCTGGTACCCTGCCTTCTGAGGCCCCCCGCTGGTACCCTGCCTTCTGAGGCCCCCCGCTGGTACCCTGCCTTCTGAGGCCCCCCGCTGGTACCCTGCCTTCTGAGGCCCCCCGCTGGTACCCTGCCTTCTGAGGCCCCCCGCTGGTACCCTGCCTTCTGAGGCCCCCCGCTGGTACCCTGCCTTCTGAGGCCCCCCGCTGGTACCCTGCCTTCTGAGGCCCCCCGCTGGTACCCTGCCTTCTGAGGCCCCCCGCTGGTACCCTGCCTTCTGAGGCCCCCCGCTGGTACCCTGCCTTCTGAGGCCCCCCGCTGGTACCCTGCCTTCTGAGGCCCCCCGCTGGTACCCTGCCTTCTGAGGCCCCCCGCTGGTACCCTGCCTTCTGAGGCCCCCCGCTGGTACCCTGCCTTCTGAGGCCCCCCGCTGGTACCCTGCCTTCTGAGGCCCCCCGCTGGTACCCTGCCTTCTGAGGCCCCCCGCTGGTACCCTGCCTTCTGAGGCCCCCCGCTGGTACCCTGCCTTCTGAGGCCCCCCGCTGGTACCCTGCCTTCTGAGGCCCCCCGCTGGTACCCTGCCTTCTGAGGCCCCCCGCTGGTACCCTGCCTTCTGAGGCCCCCCGCTGGTACCCTGCCTTCTGAGGCCCCCCGCTGGTACCCTGCCTTCTGAGGCCCCCCGCTGGTACCCTGCCTTCTGAGGCCCCCCGCTGGTACCCTGCCTTCTGAGGCCCCCCGCTGGTACCCTGCCTTCTGAGGCCCCCCGCTGGTACCCTGCCTTCTGAGGCCCCCCGCTGGTACCCTGCCTTCTGAGGCCCCCCGCTGGTACCCCACCTTCTGTGGCCGCCGCTGGTACCCCACCTTCTGAGGCCCCCGCTGGTACCCCACCTACTGAGGCCCCCACTGGTACCCCACCTGGTCGGGAGGGATCAGGTTCTCTATGAAGCGTCTCTGGACCCTTCAGCACCTCAGTGTTTTCTGTTGGCTGACGTCAGTGCGTTATGGGCTCGGGTGGTCATGTGACTCGATCTCTGGCCCGGCTTCCTCCGTTATTAGATAATTGGATCTTCAGGAAGACAAATGTAACGGAATCAGAACTGTGAGGAACTCGAATGCTTTGTATGGTGGGAGCGCATTCACCTTCCTGCAGAGCGTCGCATCCTACCAGCGCAGGGATCTGCAGGACTCTGAATGACACATTTTACACATCACTGCAGATGCCAAAAACCTTTTCTACCAATAACTGACGAGGAGCAAAATGCAGCAAAAACTATCAGTGACATCACTAAACATATCTATTGTCTCCGCCCCTTCCTGTAATAAAGACCGCGCTCTGCTGCTTTCTCTCCTTGTGCGGGGTGTCTGGTCTTGTCTCCGCCTCCTCCTGTAATAAAGACCACTTACTGACGCTCTCTGTCCTTGTACAGGGTGACTGGTCTTGTCTCCGCCCCTTCTGGTCCCTCCCACATCTCTGCTCACTGTACAGACTATGTACAGCACAGCGATGATATCAGTGCTACTTTTACAAGGTAATCTCTGGGTTTGCGGAGGCATTCGGCGCTCACAGAGGGGATTTATTTTGATGTCCTTTGTGCTTTCGGAGGATTTTTGAGGTGAAAGTCGAACTTCACAGCAAACATAAAATTGCGTCATTTTACGGCGGGAAGCTGAGACGGGTGTAATGAGGGCGACATGCGCCGCGCTGAGGCAGAGGAACGGTGACACATTTCCTGTGAGGTTTTTCCTCCTCGATAACAAGTTCTTCCACCATTGAGGCACCGTGCCAGCGCCTGTGTCCCCGCCCTGTTGTCACCCTCAGCCGTTGGGGGCCCTCCCTGTATTGTAGGGCCCTGGCACACATGAGCACCCTCCTCCTGTTTACTATCAGTGGGCGGATCTCGCTTTCCACGGAAAGAGCTTCTATAACTGATTCATAGACGGCTGTAAAGTCACACGGCACCCTCTGGCCTGTCACCTGTGCAGGAATGCGGGCCGGAGGGGGGAGGGGCAGCTCCTGCCGGGCAATGCCGCCTGTCCCCTGAGATGGACGCATGCTCTGCAGTGACAGGCTAGGACCCGCACGCTGGAAAATGCCCGCGTGGTCTGTCCGGATCAATGGGACTGTCCAGAGGGTGCTGGAAATGGGCCGTTATCACCCTCTGAGGACTTTGCCCATGTCGGCCCTGGCACTGGGTTGCCCATTTTATGATCCTTTTTATGATGCCGCAATGCCAGGTGCCTCCTCCTGCTGTGTGGTGGGCGGCAGACATCCGTCCGATGAGTGATTTGATTGGCATCCGTCCGATGAGTGATTTGATTGGCATTGCATTGTTCGTAGATCTGACAATCCTCCGAAATATGAACGTTTCTGACCAATGACGTGCCCAGCCATCTATACGGCCCCCGACCTGCTGGGAGAGTTCATCCCAGACCGGATTCCTCTCTTAATTGGCTGCAGAGATTTTCCAGCGTGCGGGATCACACAATGGAGTGATCCCTATCGTCTCCTTCTGGAGGGTGTCTGCATTGCCCAGGCGGGTCATGTGATAGGCAGAGATTCCAATAGTGATGTCTGCAGGGTCATGTGATTGGTGGATATCTGATGGCAGTACGGCGGGGTGATAGTAGTCGTGCGTCCTTCACGCTCTGCACTGACTGCACAGAGCTCCACCATGCAGCACGGCACTGACCGCACAGAGCTCCACCATGCAGCACGGCACTGACCGCACAGAGCTCCACCATGCAGCACGGCACTGACCGCACAGAGCTCCACCATGCAGCACGGCACTGACCGCACAGAGCTCCACCATGCAGCACGGCACTGACCGCACAGAGCTCCACCATGCAGCACGGCACTGACCGCACAGAGCTCCACCATGCAGCACGGCACTGACCGCACAGAGCTCCACCATGCAGCACGGCACTGACCGCACAGAGCTCCACCATGCAGCACGGCACTGACCGCACAGAGCTCCACCATGCAGCACGGCACTGACCGCACAGAGCTCCACCATGCAGCACGGCACTGACCGCACAGAGCTCCACCATGCAGCACGGCACTGACCGCACAGAGCTCCACCATGCAGCACAGCACTGACCGCACAGAGCTCCACCATGCAGCACAGCACTGACCGCACACAGCTCCACCATGCAGCACAGCACTGACCGCACACAGCTCCACTATGCAGCACAGCACTGACCGCACACAGCTCCACCATGCAGCACTGACCGCACACAGCTCCACCATGCAGCACAGCACTGACCGCACACAGCTCCACTATGCAGCACAGCACTGACCGCACACAGCTCCACCATGCAGCACTGACCGCACACAGCTCCACCATGCAGCACAGCACTGACCGCACACAGCTCCACTATGCAGCACAGCACTGACCGCACACAGCTCCACCATGCAGCACTGACCGCACACAGCTCCACCATGCAGCACAGCACTGACCGCACACAGCTCCACTATGCAGCACAGCACTGACCGCACACAGCTCCACCATGCAGCACTGACCGCACACAGCTCCACCATGCAGCACAGCACTGACCGCACACAGCTCCACTATGCAGCACAGCACTGACCGCACAGAGCTCCACCATGCAGCACAGCACTGATCGCACACAGCTCCACTATGCAGCACAGCACTGACCGCACACAGCTCCACTATGCAGCACAGCACTGACCGCACAGAGCTCCACCATGCAGCACAGCACTGACCGCACAGATGAAAGTGAGATATGTAAATGTCTTCTGTTCTAAGAAGGATGCACTGTGCTTCCCCCCGAATTCATTGGTTCCCCTCCCCCCCATACCATCGGGTTACACACTGGCATATTTCTGGTGAAGGCGCAGAGATTGGTGGTAGTAACACCCTATCCTAGTGCGGGGGCAATGGCGCCCTCAGCTGGTGATAAGAGAATAGTGCCCTCTGCTGGAGGTGCTGATATGATGGTGACCCCTGATGGTAGTGCTGCAAGGAGAGCGCCCCCTGCTGGTATATCAGGGTGGTTTATCTGAAATAGTAAACTCCTCTTCTGCTGAGGGTACAGGGATAACAGCGCCCTCTGCTGGGGGTGTATCTGGGATAATAGCGCCTTCTGCTGGGGGTGTATCTGGGATAATAGCGCTCTCTGCTGGTGATGTATCTGGGATAAGAGCGCTCCCTGCTGGTGGTGTATCTGGGATAAGAGCGCTCCCTGCTGGTGGTGTATCTGGGATAAGAGCGCTCCCTGCTGGTGGTGTATCTGGGATAAGAGCGCTCCCTGCTGGTGGTGTATCTGGGATAAGAGCGCTCCCTGCTGGTGGTGTATCTGGGATAAGAGCGCTCCCTGCTGGTGGTGTATCTGGGATAAGAGCGCTCCCTGCTGGTGGTGTATCTGGGATAAGAGCGCTCCCTGCTGGTGGTGTATCTGGGATAAGAGCGCTCCCTGCTGGTGGTGTATCTGGGATAAGAGCGCTCCCTGCTGGTGGTGTATCTGGGATAAGAGCGCTCCCTGCTGGTGGTGTATCTGGGATAAGAGCGCTCCCTGCTGGTGGTGTATCTGGGATAAGAGCGCTCCCTGCTGGTGGTGTATCTGGGATAAGAGCGCTCCCTGCTGGTGGTGTATCTGGGATAAGAGCGCTCCCTGCTGGTGGTGTATCTGGGATAAGAGCGCTCCCTGCTGGTGGTGTATCTGGGATAAGAGCGCTCCCTGCTGGTGGTGTATCTGGGATAAGAGCGCTCCCTGCTGGTGGTGTATCTGGGATAAGAGCGCTCCCTGCTGGTGGTGTATCTGGGATAAGAGCGCTCCCTGCTGGTGGTGTATCTGGGATAAGAGCGCTCCCTGCTGGTGGTGTATCTGGGATAAGAGCGCTCCCTGCTGGTGGTGTATCTGGGATAAGAGCGCTCCCTGCTGGTGGTGTATCTGGGATAAGAGCGCTCCCTGCTGGTGGTGTATCTGGGATAAGAGCGCTCCCTGCTGGTGGTGTATCTGGGATAAGAGCGCTCCCTGCTGGTGGTGTATCTGGGATAAGAGCGCTCCCTGCTGGTGGTGTATCTGGGATAAGAGCGCTCCCTGCTGGTGGTGTATCTGGGATAAGAGCGCTCCCTGCTGGTGGTGTATCTGGGATAAGAGCGCTCCCTGCTGGTGGTGTATCTGGGATAAGAGCGCTCCCTGCTGGTGGTGTATCTGGGATAAGAGCGCTCCCTGCTGGTGGTGTATCTGGGATAAGAGCGCTCCCTGCTGGTGGTGTATCTGGGATAAGAGCGCTCCCTGCTGGTGGTGTATCTGGGATAAGAGCGCTCCCTGCTGGTGGTGTATCTGGGATAAGAGCGCTCCCTGCTGGTGGTGTATCTGGGATAAGAGCGCTCCCTGCTGGTGGTGTATCTGGGATAAGAGCGCTCCCTGCTGGTGGTGTATCTGGGATAAGAGCGCTCCCTGCTGGTGGTGTATCTGGGATAAGAGCGCTCCCTGCTGGTGGTGTATCTGGGATAAGAGCGCTCCCTGCTGGTGGTGTATCTGGGATAAGAGCGCTCCCTGCTGGTGGTGTATCTGGGATAAGAGCGCTCCCTGCTGGTGGTGTATCTGGGATAAGAGCGCTCCCTGCTGGTGGTGTATCTGGGATAAGAGCGCTCCCTGCTGGTGGTGTATCTGGGATAAGAGCGCTCCCTGCTGGTGGTGTATCTGGGATAAGAGCGCTCCCTGCTGGTGGTGTATCTGGGATAAGAGCGCTCCCTGCTGGTGGTGTATCTGGGATAAGAGCGCTCCCTGCTGGTGGTGTATCTGGGATAAGAGCGCTCCCTGCTGGTGGTGTATCTGGGATAAGAGCGCTCCCTGCTGGTGGTGTATCTGGGATAAGAGCGCTCCCTGCTGGTGGTGTATCTGGGATAAGAGCGCTCCCTGCTGGTGGTGTATCTGGGATAAGAGCGCTCCCTGCTGGTGGTGTATCTGGGATAAGAGCGCTCCCTGCTGGTGGTGTATCTGGGATAAGAGCGCTCCCTGCTGGTGGTGTATCTGGGATAAGAGCGCTCCCTGCTGGTGGTGTATCTGGGATAAGAGCGCTCCCTGCTGGTGGTGTATCTGGGATAAGAGCGCTCCCTGCTGGTGGTGTATCTGGGATAAGAGCGCTCCCTGCTGGTGGTGTATCTGGGATAAGAGCGCTCCCTGCTGGTGGTGTATCTGGGATAAGAGCGCTCCCTGCTGGTGGTGTATCTGGGATAAGAGCGCTCCCTGCTGGTGGTGTATCTGGGATAAGAGCGCTCCCTGCTGGTGGTGTATCTGGGATAAGAGCGCTCCCTGCTGGTGGTGTATCTGGGATAAGAGCGCTCCCTGCTGGTGGTGTATCTGGGATAAGAGCGCTCCCTGCTGGTGGTGTATCTGGGATAAGAGCGCTCCCTGCTGGTGGTGTATCTGGGATAAGAGCGCTCCCTGCTGGTGGTGTATCTGGGATAAGAGCGCTCCCTGCTGGTGGTGTATCTGGGATAAGAGCGCTCCCTGCTGGTGGTGTATCTGGGATAAGAGCGCTCCCTGCTGGTGGTGTATCTGGGATAAGAGCGCTCCCTGCTGGTGGTGTATCTGGGATAAGAGCGCTCCCTGCTGGTGGTGTATCTGGGATAAGAGCGCTCCCTGCTGGTGGTGTATCTGGGATAAGAGCGCTCCCTGCTGGTGGTGTATCTGGGATAAGAGCGCTCCCTGCTGGTGGTGTATCTGGGATAAGAGCGCTCCCTGCTGGTGGTGTATCTGGGATAAGAGCGCTCCCTGCTGGTGGTGTATCTGGGATAAGAGCGCTCCCTGCTGGTGGTGTATCTGGGATAAGAGCGCTCCCTGCTGGTGGTGTATCTGGGATAAGAGCGCTCCCTGCTGGTGGTGTATCTGGGATAAGAGCGCTCCCTGCTGGTGGTGTATCTGGGATAAGAGCGCTCCCTGCTGGTGGTGTATCTGGGATAAGAGCGCTCCCTGCTGGTGGTGTATCTGGGATAAGAGCGCTCCCTGCTGGTGGTGTATCTGGGATAAGAGCGCTCCCTGCTGGTGGTGTATCTGGGATAAGAGCGCTCCCTGCTGGTGGTGTATCTGGGATAAGAGCGCTCCCTGCTGGTGGTGTATCTGGGATAAGAGCGCTCCCTGCTGGTGGTGTATCTGGGATAAGAGCGCTCCCTGCTGGTGGTGTATCTGGGATAAGAGCGCTCCCTGCTGGTGGTGTATCTGGGATAATAGCGCCCCCTGCTGGTGGTGTATCTGGGATAATAGCGTTCTCTGCTGGGGGTGTATCTGGGATAATAGCGCCCTCTGCTGGGGGTGTATCTGGGATAAGAGCGCCCTCTGCTGGGGGTGTATCTGGGATAAGAGCGCCCTCTGCTGGGGGTGTATCTGGGATACACTGATTGGCTCAGAGTGATGCCCCTCCCTCTCCCAGTCACAGTGCAGCAGATTATAGGAGGTGTTATGTAAAATACAATCACGACATTTCATCTTTAACACGTTTAGAAGCCAATTTCAATTTTTTTAAACCTGTAACTTGGTCATTGAAATAATCCCTGGTGATCCCGCCATGAAAGCCTGTGTTCAGACCCCTCCTGTCGTGGGGTGACAACACGCTGCCCTGCCTCCCAATTGTGCTCCTCTGTTGTCACCCTTTGTTACATCTCCTGCAGCCTCTTTGCAGCCACTTCCTGTTTTCATGCACTCAGGGCGAGGGTGACAACAGCAGGCCATGTCTGTGTAATGTTCATTGCAATGGCCATTTGAAGCCTTCATCAGAAGCCCAGGTGACAACACAGGAGTACAATTGGGAGACAGGGACGGAATGTTGTCACCCTATAACAGGAAGTTCCTGGCAGGATCACTACGGATTATTATAATGAAAGTTGCAGATTGAAGACGAATAAAATGGCTTTTGATGACAATGACGTCGGGCTCGCATCAACTTTAATCGTCATGTTCAATCAGCACAGGAAACGTGGCGGGCCAGGTCAGGTGACCTCACATTCCTGGTGTAGATTCTGGTAGGTGCTGCGGCCTGCGCTCAGGAATGCGCCTAACATTGAACTTTGTCATGCAGGTGTTCCGGGGTCAAGGATGGAATGGGGGCCCCGGGGGCCAATTGGGAGGGTTAGAACAGGGAGCTGGAGGGGCAGGGCGAGACCTTCTCTCAATCACAGAGACAGGATCAATGTGAGGAATTCAGTACAAGTTACCCCGGTGCCATGACACTGACCACCCCCCCCCCTCTCCCCGCCAGCATGGAGGACAATGATCACCATATACTGCCCCCTGGTGGTGGGGCGCAGCCAGGACACGGACAATTCTTCTACACACAACCCTCTTGTATGAGCGGAGGGGAAAGTCATGTGATCAATGTGCCGGGAAAGACAAGATCGCCGTGAGAAAAGTTCCCTCTCGGCTTCATTTTATTAGTTCCAGATTTAATTTGCCTCAAGTTGCTGGCAGAATGTATGGTGAGAACTGGGCAGGAAACGGGCGGAAAGATTTGGAAGTCGGTGGACGGAGATGTCGCAATCACAAGAAAAACGCTTCCAATCATTAGAATGGGCCTCGTCCACCAGGGGGCGCTCTCGTCCCATGACACATATGGGTTACCCTATTCAGACGCTGCTCTGGCCCCTACCTGGGGCCCCCAATTATGGCAGGGCCCCCGAATACCCCTGCTAGGATGTCACGGTGTGGCCTCGCTCTGGGCGGTCGTCTTCAGACTCTCTTAGAAATTAGTTCTAGTTTTGTCTGAATGAATCTCTGAGCCATCTGTAATTCTGTAACTGGTGGTTTCCTGTCTGACTTGGCACGCAGGAGGTTTCTCTTCATAAGGATCGCCATGTACCATCTCTCCATGCCGCCTCCCTCCATGCCATCTCCCTCCATGCCGCCTCCCTCCATGCCATCTCCCTCCATGCCAGTCTCCCTCCATGCCAGTCTCCCTCCATGCCAGTCTTGGTAGGCATTGAAATATATATCCTCTGTGTGGGGAAGACGGGTGCCATGTCAGAGTGTAGAAATTTGGGAGAGCATGACTAGGGTGCCATGGCAGAATATTGCCCTTGCTGCCCTCTGCTGGTGGAGGTGCAGGGGTAATAGTGCCCTCTAGTGGTGGTGCAGGGGTAATAGTGCCCTCTAGTGGTGGTGCAGGGGTAATAGTGCCCTCTAGTGGTGGTGCAGGGATAATAGTGCCCTGTGGTGGTGGTGCAGGGGTAATAGTGCCCTCTAGTGGTGGTGCAGAGATAATAGTGCCCTGTGGTGGTTGTGCAGGGGTAATAGTGCCCTCTAGTGGTGGTGCAGGGGTAATAGTGCCCTCTAGTGGTGGTGCAGGGATAATAGGGCCCTGTGGTGGTGGTGTAGGGGTAATAGTGCCCTCTAGTGGTGGTGCAGTGGTAACAGTGCCCTATGGTGGTAGTGCAGGGATAACAGTGCCCTGTGGTGGTAGTGCAGGGATAATAGTGCCCCCGAGTCGAGGTGCAGGGATAATAGATCCCTCAGGTGGTGAGGTTGCAGTGGTCATGGCGCCCCCTGTTGGTGGTGCAGGGATAATAGATCCCTCAGGTGGTGAGGTTGCAGTGGTCATGGCGCCCCCTGTTGGTGGTGCAGGGATAATAGATCCCGCAGGTGGTGAAGTTGCAGTGATCATGGCGCCCTCTGCTGGTGCTGCAGGGATAATACATCCCTCAGGTGGTGAGGTTGCAGTGATCACGGCGCCCTCTGCTGGCGGTGCAGGGATAATACATCCCTCAGGTGGTGAGGTTGCAGTGATCACGGCGCCCTCTGCTGGCGGTGCAGGGATAATACATCCCTCAGGTGGTGAGGTTGCAGTGATCACGGCGCCCTCTGCTGGCGGTGCAGGGATAATACATCCCTCAGGTGGTGAGGTTGCAGTGATCACGGCGCCCTCTGCTGGCGGTGCAGGGATAATACATCCCTCAGGTGGTGAGGTTGCAGTGATCACGGCGCCCTCTGCTGGCGGTGCAGGGATAATACATCCCTCAGGTGGTGAGGTTGCAGTGATCACGGCGCCCTCTGCTGGCGGTGCAGGGATAATACATCCCTCAGGTGGTGAGGTTGCAGTGATCACGGCGCCCTCTGCTGGCGGTGCAGGGATAATACATCCCTCAGGTGGTGAGGTTGCAGTGATCACGGCGCCCTCTGCTGGCGGTGCAGGGATAATACATCCCTCAGGTGGTGAGGTTGCAGTGGTCATGGCGCCCCCTGTTGGCGGTGCACGGATAATAGATCCCTCAGGTGGTGAGGTTGCAGTGATCATGGCGCCCTCTGCTGGCGGTGCCGGATATCGGCCTCCTCTTTTAGTACAGGTATAGGGCTCTCTGCTGGCATGTAGCCCGGCAGTGTTGCGCTGATCCCAGTAGGGAGGATATGACACACGGTTCAGGTATTCCCTCCCCCCACACCGGTGATCTCTGTGTGAGGAATGCAGGTGACACCCTGAGCACCAGATGGGTGTTGTCAGACTCCCTAATATGGAGGGGATCATACAAATGCAATGCTCATTGCTGGGAATAGGGACACATTAACCCCTTTCCTGCCACTCTGGTATCTGCAGTTAATGATGAAGGTGAAAGGTCTTGTTGTTGCTGGGGGGAGGAGGAGGGGAGGGGGGTCTCATTGTTCCACATTCCGCAGGACTCCCACAAGACAAACTGACCCATATTCATCCCAGTGACACCTATTGTGCCATTGTCATGTAACGCATTGTATGCAATGTGCGCCGTTCACCGCCCTCCCGACACCAGGTAATAACAATCACATCTATTGATCTACATTGTCACCTAACATTCCAATTACCTGTCAGACCCGGAAAATGGAGGTGAGCGGAGACGGATAGAATGACCGCGATGGGAAAACTCCATCGCACGAGGGCCACATTGGCGTCCCATCTCAGGAATGACAAGTCGGGAGAGTTCTCCTATAGTCGGGGTTGTGTCCCTGTACTAGGCCCAATCCTGCTACTTATTACATAGATTCAGTAGTGACCGCACGGGGCGCAGCACCCTTCCCATATAGGCCTCCAGTACAGGGCCACAGAGGGGCCCCAGGGACCGGCGTATGCACAACTGGCTCATTCTGCATATTTTCCAAATGCAATGACCTTATAAAAGTTACTACCTGCGGCTGGTTAGTTAATGATCGCCTATCCCCAGTGTTCATTTCCAGTGCAAAATACTGCCCTATGTATACATTCCGGAATTCTGCCCCATGTATACATTCCGGAATACTGCCCTATGTATAGAGTCCGGAATACTGCCCTATGTATAGAGTCCGGAATACTGCCCCATGTATAGAGTCCGGAATACTGCCCCATGTATAGAGTCCGGAATACTGCCCCATGTATAGAGTCCGGAATACTGCCCCATGTATAGAGTCCGGAATACTGCCCCATGTATAGAGTCCGGAATACTGCCCCATGTATAGAGTCCGGAATACTGCCCCATGTATAGAGTCCGGAATACTGCCCCATGTATAGAGTCCGGAATACTGCCCCATGTATAGAGTCCGGAATACTGCCCCATGTATAGAGTCCGGAATACTGCCCCATGTATAGAGTCCGGAATACTGCTATAGATGCCGGAATACTGCCCCATGTATATAGTCCGGAATACTGCCCCATGTATAGAGTCCGGAATACTGCCCCATGTATAGAGTCCGGAATACTGCCCTATGTATAGATTCCGGAATACCGCCCCCAAGGCTTCATTATTGTCCCCTAGGCTCCCTTACATCCCTCCAAGGCTCCGTTACTGCCCTCCAAGGCTTCATTACTGCCCCCAAGGCTCCTTTATTCCCAAAGCTCCCTTACAGCCCCCAAGGCTCCGTTACAGCCCCAAGGCTTCATTATTGTTCCCAAGGCTCCTATACAGCCACCCAAGGCTCCCTTACAGCCCCCAAGGCTCCCTTACAGCACCCAAGGCTTCATTATTGTCCCCTAGGCTCCCTTACAGCCACCCAAGGCTCCCTTACAGCCCCCCAAGGCTCCCTTACAGCCCCCAAGGCTCCCTTTACCAGCACTGTATAGAAGCTTGATGGAAAGCGTTGGGTTGTTGTGTTCTTTGGCTTTATCCGTATACATTTGGGGGTTATATATTCTATACTTAGTTGGGCATCTATACCCAATGGACATAAATGAGGGAAAGTGACAATATGGCGTTCTTGCTGTACGACTCTGACATCGGTTTACTTCTTCTACAAGTGTTGTGCTGATATGTCCGTCTGCTGTACACAGCGTTGCTCTCGGCTCTGCCGTTCGGTGTTCCGATCACTGTACACCTGGCTGTGTTCATGGCATCGCAGCTCTATGTAGGTGTGGCCCGGCAATACATCACTGTCACAGCTCCACGCTACTTCTGGAGTTTAAACACCCAAAAGATCTGTCCAGGATTACATATCTAAAGTACAACCAGCACAGCGAGGAGCTTCTGGGATCATCTTTTATTATACCGAGAATTTGGGTGTTTCCCAAGAGGTCTGAGTCACTCAACCCAAGATCTGACTGTCCTGAGGGATCTGTTGATGTCAAAGAGGAAGTTGCACCCTTTGGGAGAGTGAAAGTACAGGCACACCCTGTAGACATATATATATATAAAGAACTTTTAATGTGATCAGATTTCCAATGCGTAGAGTGCGGTGGAGATTATGTAGCAGGTACTGGAGGAATGTGTCCAGGACTGAGGTCAGATCTCTGGGCAGGAGATACCACTTCCTCTCCCTCACCTGGAGTATTATGTTCAGTGCTGAGGTCAGATCTCTGGGGAGGAGATACAACTTCCTGTCACACACCTGCAATGTGTCCAGTACTGAGGGCAGATCTCTGGAGAGGAGATACAACTTCCCATCACTTACCTATATCAGTGTGTCCAGTTATGAGGGCAGATCTCTGAGGAGAAGATACCACTTACTATCCCTCACCTGAAGTAATGAGCCCAGTTCTGGGGCCAGGTGTCCAGGAAGGAGATACCACTTACTATCCCTCACCTGAAGTAATAAACCCAGTTCTGTGTCCAGGGCGGAGATACCACTTACTATCCTTCACTTGAAGTAGTGGGTCCACTTCTGGGGTCCAATCTCCGAAGAGGAAACACCCCTTCTAGTTCTGAGATCAGATCCCAGGGGGGCAGATACTTTTTATGCCTCAGCTCGAGTAATATGTCCACTTCTGGGGTCACATCTCAAGGGAGGAGATACCACTTCCTATCCCTCCCCTGGAGTAATGTGTCCAATTCTGGGGTCAGCTCTCCAGGGAGAAGATATGACTTCCTATCCCTCACCTGGAGTAATGTGTGCAATTCTGGGGTCAGGTCTGCAGGGAGGAGATACCACTTCCTATCCCTCACCTGGAGCAATGTGTCCAATTCTGGGGTCAGCTCTCCAGGGAGGAGATACAACTTCCTATCCCTCCCCTGGAGTAATATGTCCAGTCCTGGGGTCAGCTCTCCAGGGAGGAGATACCACTTCCTATCCCTCCCCTGGAGTAATATGTCCAGTCCTGGGGTCAGCTCTCCATGGAGGAGATACCACTTCCTATCCCTCCCCTGGAGTAATATGTCCAGTCCTGGGGTCAGCTCTCCATGGAGGAGATACCACTTCCTATCCCTCCCCTGGAGTAATTTGTCCATTGCTTAAATCAGATCCGAGGAGGAGATCCCTCCTCTCATCCCTTAGCTGGAGTAGTGTCCAGCTCTGAGATTAATAGCAGATCTATGTTGGAGTGAATGTTTCACTGGCCATCTTAGGCCACCCACAGTCATAAGAGTAGTCATTGATATAAAAAGGCTGCGTCATACTGGTCCTTTCATAATCATGAATGTTATTTTTTTATACATACACGTATTGAGAGTTTAGGGGCCACCAAAAACAACTGCATTGCGTAGGCTTCCATGTAGTATCCGTGGGAAGGCCAAATCATGGGGGCCATAGACACACTCCAACCTCCGGTGTCTAGTTATGAGGAGTAATCAATATTTGTTTTTCAGTTAAAGGCCAGACTTTAATTAGAGGGGGGGAACAAGAAAGACCTTGAGACGGATTAGGCCGGAGAATTCACCTTCTTGGAGAACAGGACAGACTGGTGTCCGGAGCAGTGATCACATAACACATTCCATTGAAAGTGTCCTTCCTATTGTTCGTCCTCTTTGAATCGTCCTCCCTGGTTATCTCATCACCTGTCTGGAGGTTTTACGCCTTGTTGATTTTAACCTTGAAGTGTTTTTTTTTTTTCCTTGGGATGGTCTCCAAGGCTGCAAATCCCGATTCTGGGATTTAAGGCTGCAAATTAGGATTCTGGGATCCAAGGCGGCAAATTAGAATTCTGGGCTCCAAGGCGGCAAATTAGAATTCTGGGATCCAAGGCTGCAAATTAGGATTTTGGGATCCAAGGCTGCAAATTAGGATTTTGGGATCCAAGGCTGCAAATTAGGATTCTGGGATCCAAGGCTGCAAATTAGGATTCTGGGACATACGTCTGGATTCCGTTTTCTGTAGTGTGTTGACCTGACCCCTCCAATGCTGGACAGTCGCTCATGGCAGTCCCTTGTTTTGTTGCTACCGCCTCATTATCATATCTGTGTTCATCGAATAATTCTTATATCGTGAAAACTCTGCAACTGACGACCACGGAGGAGATAAAGATCTGAGAGTTTCCATAGCAAGGTGTGACATATACCCCGCAGCCTCTTGTCCTCCCAGATATATCTGTGACTCCCCATTACGGAGGCCTGAAGTCGACAGTTGTTCCCTCTCCTCCGCCATTTACCTTGTGTGCCGGAGAGCTGGCACGGGCCCCCAGCGTTTAGGGTGTGGCACAGGACGGCAGGGGTTAATCGGCGCCTTTGCGTGGAAGCTGCAGGAATGTGTAGCTTCCAGTTATTTAGCCAGCTCTGTCAAAGCAAGTTAGAGGAATGCAAGAGGCGAGACAGCGGCGTGCTGGGCATCGCCAAAATACGGCTGATCATAGGTGCGAAATGTGGCCGGGACGGCGGGGAGGGAAGGCAGGCCGACTCGAAACGTGTGTGTGTGTCCATTGCATGGAAGTGACAGGCTGACGCAGGCCACAAATGATCCCATTGTCTGGGGGAGAGAAATGATTACAATGGCGGCTTCTTTCCACTTGGGATCTGTGATGATGATAATAAGTAACACTTTATAGCGACTTCCTGTTGTAGCTACAATGTCATTCTATAGGATCCGATGATTATAAATGAGCCGCTTGTCCATGAGTTCAGTCCGGGCCCCTCTGCGTCCCTTCTCCATGCATCATTGTGTACATTAAAGATGAGATCCTGAGTTTTCCGACATACATTCCCGCGTCTGTGATGCACAAGTGACCGTTGCAGCTCAGCCTGCAAATCCTGTAAGGCCGCCACCACAGATTACATATACATGTGGGGTGACATGTTCATCTTAGGGAGCCATTGGGCAATGTTGTGTCATCCAGAGGCAATCATAGTATCTTGTGCAGCTGCATTTTACTACATCACTTAGTTGCTGGGACCAACTGTCACTTGGACTGGGACACAGGTCACTTTTATCTGGCAGTCAGTCAATAAGCCTGGTCTTGCACATGGGCCGTTTGGTGAATAGCGTCACCCGTAATGTGTCGGCCTTTGAGCGATCCTAACTTTCATTTTTATGGTACAGACTAGAGGCCTAGGTGCGAGCTCCGTGTAGTGACTGCGAGCTCCGTGTAGTGACTGCGATCTCCGTGTAGTGACTGTGAGCTCCGTGTAGTGGCTGCGAGCTCCGTGTAGTGACTGCGAGCTCCGTGTAGTGGCTGCGAGCTCCGTGTAGTGGCTGCGAGCTCCGTGTAGTGACTGCGAGCTCCGTGTAGTGACTGTGAGCTCCGTGTAGTGACTGCGAGCTCCGTGTAGTGGCTGCGAGCTCCGTGTAGTGACCGCGAGCTCCGTGTAGTGACTGCGAGCTCCGTGTAGTGACTGCGAGCTCCGTGTGGTGACTGCGAGCTCCGTGTAGTGACCGCGAGCTCCGTGTAGTGACCGCGAGCTCCGTGTCATCTGAGCAGTTCTGTGTTTCTGGTGCATTGTTGGCAGTGATTTTCTGATGTAGAACACTCGGCACTCTCAGACGGGGTCTATGCGCTTTGGTCAGAGATGAGTATGGTCTCCTCAGGAGTTGCAGAGACGGTCTCTGCGTGGGGTGCTGCTCCCTGTATTGATCCAGGAGCGGGTTCAGTGACAGTTGGTGTATTGCTCTCTCAGATGTCAGCAGTGATCTGCACATTGCAGGACGTCCTCTCCGCAATAGAAGTCCGAGCACCCTGCACTCTGTATATAGAAGTCCCGGCACCCTGCACTCTGTATATAGAAGTCCGGGCACCCTGCATATAGAAGTCCGGGCACCCTGCACTCTGTATATAGAATTCCGGGCACCCTGCACTCGGTATATAGAAGTCCCGGCACCCTGCACTCTGTATATAGAAGTCCGGGCACCCTGCATATAGAAGTCCGGGCACCCTGCACTCTGTATATAGAAGTCCGGGCACCCTGCACTCTGTATATAGAAGTCCGGGCACCCTGCACTCTGTATATAGAAGTCCGGGCACCCTGCACTCTGTATATAGAAGTCCGGGCACCCTGCACTCTGTATATAGAAGTCCGGGCACCCTGCACTCTGTATATAGAAGTCCGGGCACCCTGCACTCTGTATATAGAAGTCCGGGCACCCTGCACTCTGTATATAGAAGTCCGGGCACCCTGCACTCTGTATATAGAAGTCCGGGCACCCTGCACTCTGTATATAGAAGTCCGGGCACCCTGCAC
>NW_017306856.1:262469-266498 GCF_000935625.1 Nanorana parkeri | reverse complement strand
TCTGTATATAGGAGTGCGGGCCGCCTGCACTCTGTATATAGAAGTCCGGGCACCCTGCACTCTGTATAAGTCCCGGCACCCTGCATATAGAAGTCCGGGCACCCTGCATATAGAAGTCCCGGCACCCTGCACTCTGTATATAGAAGTCCGGGCACCCTGCATATAGAAGTCCGGGCACCCTGCACTCTGTATATAGAAGTCCGGGCACCCTGCACTCTGTATATAGAAGTCCGGGCACCCTGCACTCTGTATATAGAAGTCCGGGCACCCTGCACACTGTATATAGAAGTCCGGGCACCCTGCACTCTGTATATAGAAGTCCGGGCACCCTGCACTCTGTATATAGAAGTCCGGGCACCCTGCACTCTGTATATAGAAGTCCGGGCACCCTGCACTCTGTATATAGCTGCATTGACTCTATACAGTAGTCTCAGATCTGGGCTCTCTCTATATAGCAGTCTCAGCTCTCAGGACTCGTTATATAGCAGTCTCTGCTCTCAGGACTCGTTATATAGCAGTCTCTGCTCTCAGGACTCTCTATATGGCAGTCTCTGCTCTCAGCACTCTCTATATGGCAGTCTCAGCTCTAAGGACTCTCTATATAGCAGTCTCTGTTCGCATGACTCTCTATATGGCAGTCTCTGCTCTCAGGACTCTCTATATGGCAGTCTCAGCTCTCAGGACTCTCTATATAGCAGTCTCTGTTCGCATGACTCTCTATATGGCAGTCTCTGCTCGCAGGACTCTCTATATGGCAGTCTCTGCTCGCAGGACTCTGTATACTGGTCCCGGTAGTCTCGGCTCTCAGGACTCTGTTCAGCACTCTCTTTCTCTCTGGCTCTGGGAGGATTTCTGCAGAACATTTGAGGTTTCCTGTGTAGATGGCGGCGGGGCGGGAGTTAGAGGGGTGGGAGAGCCAAGCATGGCTGATGGGGAGTGTCGCCCAGGCACACCTTGAAGTGTGTCCCCCCTGACACACCTCGGAAAGGGGAGGGCAGCAAGGGAAGGCAGGGCAGGAACCAGACAGGGCAGGCTTGGAATTGCTTAGCCTGCGGCCAATCTGGGGGGAGAGAGCGAAGGGGAAGGAGGGTTCTGGAGACTTTGAAAGAGACTTAGAAGTGAAGAGAGAAGCAGAAAGGAGAGACCGCAGGAAAGAGGGTGCAGGAGAGAACCGCAGAACCCCCCAGGAATACACCGGGACCAGTCGTAGTTTTCGGGAATTGGGATTGGATTGTCAGCTCCATGGACCAGCAGAGGTACAGAGCCAATGCCGCTCTGCCGTCCAATCAGGACAGTTCCTTCCGCCAGAGAACCAACTCAGAGGACAACTTATACCTGGCTGTGCTGAGGGCCACAGAGGGCAAAAAAGGTACCTACTGGGGGGCCCGGAGTGCAAGAGTCTGTCCTGGGCTCCCTGACTGTGTCCCAGTGACAGAGGTTGTTGTATAATAGTACAATGCGCAGGCCAGGTGATGAAAGGGTTAAAGGTGTATATATTGGGGAGGGGGGGTGGAGTAGTTACAATGTATACAGATTTCCATGCTGCCCAGGAGTTTACAATGTAACAGTGATTGAAGTTGGGGATGAATATGGATTGCCAGTGATTGAAGTTGGGGATGAATATAGATCGTTGGGGGTAATGAAGGAGTTAATGATATAGAGGACATGGATGGTATAATTTATTTTTAAGGTCTGAGGGGTTAACGATGAGGTGGGGGTCATGAATGCCTATTGGGGGTCTACACAGGAGATGGGTACTCAATGTCAGGGTCCAGTTCTGGTATCTGAGGGGTTAATGATGAGCCGGGGGTCATGAATGTCTATTGGGAGGCTACACAGAGGAGGGGTACTCAATGCCAGGGTTCAGGTCTGGTATTGGAGAGGTTAACAATGAGGTCATGAATGCCTATTGGTGGGGGGCTTGGTGACACGGGGGGCGTCGGATATGGTCGGGGTCCAGTTCTGGTATCTGAGGGGTTAATGATGAGCCGGGGGTCATGAATGTCTATTGGGAGGCTACACAGAGGAGGGGTACTCAATGCCAGGGTTCAGGTCTGGTATTGGAGAGGTTAACAATGAGGTCATGAATGCCTATTGGTGGGGGGCTACGCAGGGGAGGGGTCCACAATACCAGGGTTCAGGTCTGGCATCTGAGGGGTTATTGATGAGCTGGGTGTCATGAATGCCTATTGGTGGGGGGCTACGCAGGGGAGGGGTCCACAATACCAGGGTTCAGGTCTGGTATCTGAGGGGTTATTGATGAGCTGGGTGTCATGAATGCCTATTGGTGGGGGGCTACGCAGGGGAGGGGTACACAATGTCAGGGTTCAGTTCTTGTATCTGAGGGGTTAATGATGAGCCGGGGGTCATGAATGTCTATTGGGAGGCTACACAGAGGAAGGGACCACAATACCAGGGTTCAGGTCTGGTATTGGAGAGGTTAACGACGAGGTCATGAATGCCTATTGGTGGGGGGCTACGCAGGGGAGGGGTCCACAATACCAGGGTTCAGGTCTGGTATTGGGAGGGGTTATTGATGAGCTGGGTGTCATGAATGCCTATTGGTGGGGGGCTACGCAGGGGAGGGGTCCACATGGGAAGTGTTAATGAAAGGGCTAACAATGTGTCCGGGCTTGTGTAGAGGCCTGGTGATGTCAGGGTTAATATATGAAGGGGGGGCATGATTTGGTTTCAACGTCAGCCTGTGGGATCTGGCACTGTAGGGGTTAACGTTGAATTCCGCTGTGAAAAGGGCTCATTGGTCTGTGTTGAGGAAGGTCTGGTGATGAAGGGTTAATGATGTATCGTGGGCCATCCCTCTGCACAGGTAGAGCGGGGCTCTGGCATTGGAGGGGTTACTAGGAAGTAGCCTATTAATCTGCATGGAGCGGGAGGGGCAGTGCTGACTCCAGGTGTCTCCACATATCTCTCCTCTCCCTTTTTACTGTCAGTTTATAGCGTCCTTGAGCCAGGCGTCTCCCACCGTAACCCCTTGTGTTCCATCGTCGGCGCAGTTTAACCGTACTTCGGACGCCGCAGTGCCGAATGGTCGCGGAGCGGCCTTGCGCGCATCATTAATCCTTTCCGTACTGGATGCTGTGACCATATTCCCGCTCTGCATTGCCAAATGCCCTGGAAGTGGAAGACGATGCAGCAGGGACCGCATCCAGGGAACCTTAGACCCCCCCATTTAAGGGGAAAGTGGGGGTCCCCCTGTGTCTGTCAGGATAAATGTGCTGTGCTGTCTGTACATTCACCTGAAACGCATGGTGACAGGTCCTCTTGATGTATACAAGGAGACAGCTGAGGCCGGTGTGATCATAACAAACAGCGACTCGCACCAAGACCTCTGACCTCCATAGACCATATATACATTCTACACACAACGCCACTGTATATAGAGCCGCTATAGGCCATCGCGGGGGTGCTGAGATAGCATTTTATTCCTCATAAGCTCCCCCGTCCCCACCGCGCAGGGTGACGCCCCCGGTATATGTGACGATGGAGATCAGAAGAGGTATTACGACAGCGCTGAACCTACTCAGCGGGGTGGAGGCGCCCTGCCCTCACTACCTCATGTGTCAGCGCTGACTAATGTCCCTGAACATTGCGTGTTGGTGACGGGAGTTGTGTCATCATCTGGGTGACACATGGACACAGAATCCAGCCAGGCCTCCGAGCCGGGGTCACCCTATCCCAACCAAAGGTCAGCAGGAAACATAGGAGCTGACTGAATGTTCTATCACCGGGTCCCGGGAATCTACTCAGCGCTGCCGTATTCAGGGGCCCGGTACATGATGGAAACGGTTTCTGTGTTTTCCTATTCATGGTGGTAAACAAATATTTTATATAGAAGGTCACTGTACCCCCAAACCCATTATGAGGGGCCCCACCATCCCTGTGCTGAGTTCCCGGGTCTGTACCCTGCTGTGCCCATTATGAGGGGTTCCCACCATCCCTGTGCTGAGTTCCCGGGTCTGTACCCTGCTGTGCCCATTATGAGGGGTTCCCACCATCCCTGTGCTGAGT
>NW_017306856.1:259824-262373 GCF_000935625.1 Nanorana parkeri | reverse complement strand
GTGCCCATTATGAGGGGCTCCCACCATCCCTGTGCTGAGTCCCCGGGGCTGTACACCTGCTGTGCCCATTATGAGGGGCCCCCACCATCCCTGTGCTGAGTCCCCGGGTCTGTACACCTGCTGTGCCCGTTATGAGGGGCCCCACTATCCCTGTGCTGAGTTCCCGGGTCTGTACACCTGCTGTGCCCATTATGAGGGGCCCCACCATCCCTGTGCTGAGTCCCCGGGTCTGTACACCTGCTGTGCCCATTATGAGGGGCTCCCACCATCCCTGTGCTGAGTCCCCGGGTCTGTACACCTGCTGTGCCCATTATGAGGGGCTCCCACCATCCCTGTGCTGAGTTCCCGGGTCTGTACACCTGCTGTGCCCATTATGAGGGGCCCCCACCATCACTGCTGGATTTTATATCATTTTGGACAATGTAATGGGAATGATAACAATGGAGCATCATTTTGGGTTGTGGCCCTCTAAAGTTTGTCATTGTTTGGGTCTCTTATATTATGTACACTCGGTGATTGATGGTTGTGTGTTTGTCGCGCTGTGATGTCACCGTCGCTTTCCTTTGCTGCAATAACATAATTGTCTTCTCTGTTTTTTTCCAGATGAACGGGACCGAGTGCAGAAGAAAACCTTCACCAAATGGGTGAACAAACATCTCATCAAGGTGAGTGCGAGACCGGGGGTCAAACCGGGACCGGTCTGTCAGGAAAAAGGGGCGGGGAGATGTTGGGGGATCTGCAGGCCCTTGCTGACTAGACATCAGCTCCTCACCCTCCGCGCTCCTCACCCTCCGCGCTCCTCACCCTCCGCTCCTCACCCTCCGCGCTCCCCACTGTCTGCAATCACACCGGACTCCATACACCCCGCGATCCTTACTCGCACCCCTCACCCTCCACGCTCCCCGCACTCCACGCTCCTCACCCTCTGCGCTGCCCACTGTCTGCAATCACATTGAACTCCATACACCCCGCGCTCCTCACCCTCTGCGCTCCTCACCCTCTGCGCTCCCCACTGTCTGCAATCACACCGAACTCCATACACCCCACACTCTGCGCTCCCCTCTATCTGCAATCACACCGGACTCCATACACCCCGCGATCCTCACGCTACGCGTTACCCGCTCTCCGCACCCCTCACCCTCCCCGCACTCCACGCTCCTCACCCTCTGCACTCCCCACGGTCTGTAATCACACCAGACTCCATACACCCCGCGCTCCTCACCCTCCACGCTCCTCACCCTCTGCACTCTCCGCGGTCTGTAATCATACCGGACTTCATACACCCCGCACTCCTCACCCTGCGCGTTCCCTGCACTCTACGCTCCTCACCCTCTGCGCTCCCCACTGTCTGTAATCACACTGGACTCCATACACCCCGCGCTCCCCACACTTTGTACTCCCCGCGCCCCTCTCACCCCTGCGCCCCGAGCGCCTCACCCCTTCCATGCGTTCCTCGCACTCCCCCCCAGTCTCCTGCATCGCCCAGAAGTACTTTTATGATGGAGAGATCCTGGCTCTGCCTACAGTTGTCACCACGTGGGGCCGATCTGTGTGGTTTTTTTTAATGTACAGATCTGTACATTGGGGTCAAACCAGGACCTGTCTGTTAGGAAAAAGGGGCGGGGAGATGTTGGGGGATCTGCAGGCCCTTGCTGACTAGACATCAGCCGTGTTGTCCACCATTGCCATAGCAACCTTCTTACTGTTCCCAACCACACAGGAAATGATGTGCCGTCATCGTGCCAGTTGTTTCTCGCAGTGGCAGCGTATCCAGGCAACGCAGACATGTCAGTTCCCATGTGGCATTGCCCACAAACCACAAGTTAGGGCCGGGGGACCTCCGGGGCCCGATACTTATCATTAGAGAGCCGCTTTCCGAGAAGAGCGCGGCCTATTCATACAGAGCATCCGGCCCGGAGACTTACCCTGAATCTGTCTTTATCTCAGCCTCGGGTTTGGGGAATTTCTGGAAGTTTTGGAGACTCATTTCCAAAAGGACGACACACAAAATTCTACAAAACCCCCAGGCCTGGTACACGGCGAGTCTGTTGTCTGTGTTATCGGCGGCGGTATTTGCTCTCGGCGGATAAAGCCGCTTCCGATAAGCACATGATCTGTTTACATCTGTTTATTTGCATTGTTGGCAGCGGCTGGTTTCATATTCAGGATTATATTTCATGCAGAATCGATGCACCTGCACCGAGTATAAAGAACCGCCGGATGGACATTGTTACACGTTGACTCATCCGCACAATGCTGGTATTCCAGTTTTGGGGGGATTTACCGCCACCGTCT
Organism: Nanorana parkeri; assembly: GCF_000935625.1. Lineage (NCBI taxonomy): Eukaryota > Metazoa > Chordata > Amphibia > Anura > Dicroglossidae > Nanorana > Nanorana parkeri. Next base: position 260,078 of record NW_017306856.1, on the reverse strand, counting down.
GCCACGCCCACGTCTTTATTATTCGCATTTATTAAGTCCGCATGAATAAAATCCTGATATGTGCCAATATACAGCAGCTGCACCCAGGAAAGCCCCGCCCCCTTTATCATTAAAAAGCCGTTCCTGAGCTCCAATCAGTGACTTTGCCCAGGCTGAGATGATGTAATCAGTCTGCTGCAGGCAGGGGGAAGCATTTCCTCATTCCCCCCCCCCCCCCCCCCCCTACCGCGTGCTCCCTGCCCCCCCCCCCCCCC
>NW_017306856.1:257912-258534 GCF_000935625.1 Nanorana parkeri | reverse complement strand
CCCCAGGGATCAGCATTTCCTCAGTCTCCCCTCCCCCAGTGATCAGCCTGCTGCAGGCAGGAGGAAGCATTTCCTCATTCCCCCCCCCAGTGATCAGCCTGCTGCAGGCAGGAGGAAGCATTTCCCAATGATCAGACTGCAATATTGTCGGAGGGAGTCATGTGATCTCTGTGAGAGGTAACAAATACCCGGAGGTGTTGCACTGACACATTTTTGAGCTTGCTGCGCTAAACCTGGAAAGTAGATGTGATAACAGGTCCACTTTATGTTATGATGGGTGCAGCAGGAGAAGCGAGACTGGCTTTGCAGTAACTGAGGTGGAGAGGTCGCTGCTGTTAATCCTCAAGAGCTGTAATGAGAGAGAGGTCGGTCCCCCAACAGGTGAAATCGCTTTTCGGTGGAGTAGGCCTCCACTGGGGGCTGCCTGGCAGGTTAGAGGGCTGTAGACCTACTATGGGGGCTCTAGCTCTGTAAATAGAAGGTGGGGGGCAGGTAGAGGGTTGCAGGCATACTTTTGGGGCTCCAGCTTAGTAGAAGGCATGGGGGGAGGGCAGGTAGATGGTTGCAGAGGTACTTTGGTGACTTTGGCTCCGCTGACATGTTGGGGGCAGGTAGAGGGTTG
>NW_017306856.1:249269-257896 GCF_000935625.1 Nanorana parkeri | reverse complement strand
CAGGCGTACTTTGGGGGCTCTGGCACTGTCACTAGAAGGTGAGAAGCTGGTAGAGGTTTGCAGACATACTTTGGGGGCTCTGAGAAGAACAGACACCATTAGGGATCAGGCCACCATGCAGTGATTAGGGATCGGGCCACCACGCAGTGATTAGGGATCGGGCCACCACGCAGTGATTAGGGATCGGGCCACCACGCAGTGATTGATTGTGTACTCTGACACACATTATTTGGGTGTGCCTCTGTGTCTCAGCATGATTCCTTCCCTCTCTGTAGATTCCTGAGCACGTCCTCAGCCCTGGCCCGAGTTCCTCTCTTCTCTGACATTCAATGACTGTATCACCATCAGGAAGTCTTGTGGTTGCTATTTTCCTGCCTGACAGCCGGGGGTCTCCCATAGCGGGGTCTTCCCAGCCGCTGAATCACAGAGCTACAATGTCAATGTTGGCTCTAATCCCGCACATTGTTCTAATGTTACCAGGGAGCCGCTGCCGGCATTCCAGCTCCTTCCTATTACCGTTACACTGCAAGAATAGCTAGAGTGTCAGCTCTGCAGACCAGGAATGATTGAATAGCAGCAGCCTCTGTCCAGCAGTGAATGGGTTGTTAGAAGGATGACACCCACTCTGGTTGGTGCCCTTTCCCATCAGAATGCTCCAGTGTTTGTGTGTTGAACGGCCTCTACGCCTCTCACTGTCTAGGCAGCCGGCCTGGAAACACATGTGAAAATCTCCCAACAGCTCCCGGGACTTCTGTCTGGAATGTGGCCCGAGGACTTCCCAAAACACGTAATTTCCCGAATCCGGCAAATAGAACTGACCCAGAACTCCCAGAAAACATGTTATTCCCATACTGAGTGGACAGAAGTATGTAGTGTAAGTTCCATCACTAGCTGTCAAACTCTATGGGGTGCAACAGGCTAGTTTATGGTTGCCTCACATGTTATCCCAGAGTCCAGCACAATGCAAATTATGGCCTTCCTGTAGCCTCAAGGGCCAAATATGGTGTCCCTAATTACCCTAAGAGGCTTGGTATGGTGTCCCATGTAACCCCAAGGGCTAGAAATGGTGTCCCTGACTGCCCTAAGGGCTTGGTATGGTGTCTCATGTAACCCCATGGGCTAGAAATGGTGTCCTTCACTGCCCTAAGGGCTTGGTATGGTGTCTCATGTAACCCCAAGGGCTTTGTATGGTGTGTGTCCCTCGTTATCCTACGGGCTAATGATGGTGTCCCCGTAACTAAGGACTAGGCATGGTTTCCCTGTAAACCTCAAGAGCTAGATAGTGTGTTCCCGTAACCCCAAGAGCTTGGTGTAGTATCCATATAATCCCAAGGGTTAGGTATTGGGTCCCAGTAACCCCAAGAGCAAGGCATGGTGTCCTCATAACCCCAAAGTCACAGTATAGTGTCCTTGTCACCCCAAGGGCTAGGTAGGGTGTTCCCCATAACCCAATGGGATAGGTATGGTGTCCTTTATAATCCTAAGGTAAAGGTATGGTGTCCTTCGTAACCTACCAGGAGCTAGTTATGATGTTCCTGTAACCCCAAGTGCAAGATATAATGTCCTCATAAACCCGAGAGTTAGTCATGGTATTCCTATAACCCCAAGGGCTAGCTATGGTTTCCCAGTTATCCCAAGGGCTAGCTATGGTTTCCCAGTTATCCCAAGGGCTAGCTATGGTTTCCCAGTTATCCCAAGGGCTAGCTATGGTTTCCCAGTTATCCCAAGGGCTAGCTATGGTTTCCCAGTTATCCCAAGGGCTAGCTATGGTTTCCCAGTTATCCCAAGGGCTAGCTATGGTTTCCCAGTTATCCCAAGGGCTAGCTATGGTTTCCCAGTTATCCCAAGGGCTAGCTATGGTTTCCCAGTTATCCCAAGGGCTAGCTATGGTTTCCCAGTTATCCCAAGGGCTAGCTATGGTTTCCCAGTTATCCCAAGGGCTAGCTATGGTTTCCCAGTTATCCCAAGGGCTAGCTATGGTTTCCCAGTTATCCCAAGGGCTAGCTATGGTTTCCCAGTTATCCCAAGGGCTAGCTATGGTTTCCCAGTTATCCCAAGGGCTAGCTATGGTTTCCCAGTTATCCCAAGGGCTAGCTATGGTTTCCCAGTTATCCCAAGGGCTAGCTATGGTTTCCCAGTTATCCCAAGGGCTAGCTATGGTTTCCCAGTTATCCCAAGGGCTAGCTATGGTTTCCCAGTTATCCCAAGGGCTAGCTATGGTTTCCCAGTTATCCCAAGGGCTAGCTATGGTTTCCCAGTTATCCCAAGGGCTAGCTATGGTTTCCCAGTTATCCCAAGGGCTAGCTATGGTTTCCCAGTTATCCCAAGGGCTAGCTATGGTTTCCCAGTTATCCCAAGGGCTAGCTATGGTTTCCCAGTTATCCCAAGGGCTAGCTATGGTTTCCCAGTTATCCCAAGGGCTAGCTATGGTTTCCCAGTTATCCCAAGGGCTAGCTATGGTTTCCCAGTTATCCCAAGGGCTAGCTATGGTTTCCCAGTTATCCCAAGGGCTAGCTATGGTTTCCCAGTTATCCCAAGGGCTAGCTATGGTTTCCCAGTTATCCCAAGGGCTAGCTATGGTTTCCCAGTTATCCCAAGGGCTAGCTATGGTTTCCCAGTTATCCCAAGGGCTAGCTATGGTTTCCCAGTTATCCCAAGGGCTAGCTATGGTTTCCCAGTTATCCCAAGGGCTAGCTATGGTTTCCCAGTTATCCCAAGGGCTAGCTATGGTTTCCCAGTTATCCCAAGGGCTAGCTATGGTTTCCCAGTTATCCCAAGGGCTAGCTATGGTTTCCCAGTTATCCCAAGGGCTAGCTATGGTTTCCCAGTTATCCCAAGGGCTAGCTATGGTTTCCCAGTTATCCCAAGGGCTAGCTATGGTTTCCCAGTTATCCCAAGGGCTAGCTATGGTTTCCCAGTTATCCCAAGGGCTAGCTATGGTTTCCCAGTTATCCCAAGGGCTAGCTATGGTTTCCCAGTTATCCCAAGGGCTAGCTATGGTTTCCCAGTTATCCCAAGGGCTAGCTATGGTTTCCCAGTTATCCCAAGGGCTAGCTATGGTTTCCCAGTTATCCCAAGGGCTAGCTATGGTTTCCCAGTTATCCCAAGGGCTAGCTATGGTTTCCCAGTTATCCCAAGGGCTAGCTATGGTTTCCCAGTTATCCCAAGGGCTAGCTATGGTTTCCCAGTTATCCCAAGGGCTAGCTATGGTTTCCCAGTTATCCCAAGGGCTAGCTATGGTTTCCCAGTTATCCCAAGGGCTAGCTATGGTTTCCCAGTTATCCCAAGGGCTAGCTATGGTTTCCCAGTTATCCCAAGGGCTAGCTATGGTTTCCCAGTTATCCCAAGGGCTAGCTATGGTTTCCCAGTTATCCCAAGGGCTAGCTATGGTTTCCCAGTTATCCCAAGGGCTAGCTATGGTTTCCCAGTTATCCCAAGGGCTAGCTATGGTTTCCCAGTTATCCCAAGGGCTAGCTATGGTTTCCCAGTTATCCCAAGGGCTAGCTATGGTTTCCCAGTTATCCCAAGGGCTAGCTATGGTTTCCCAGTTATCCCAAGGGCTAGCTATGGTTTCCCAGTTATCCCAAGGGCTAGCTATGGTTTCCCAGTTATCCCAAGGGCTAGCTATGGTTTCCCAGTTATCCCAAGGGCTAGCTATGGTTTCCCAGTTATCCCAAGGGCTAGCTATGGTTTCCCAGTTATCCCAAGGGCTAGCTATGGTTTCCCAGTTATCCCAAGGGCTAGCTATGGTTTCCCAGTTATCCCAAGGGCTAGCTATGGTTTCCCAGTTATCCCAAGGGCTAGCTATGGTTTCCCAGTTATCCCAAGGGCTAGCTATGGTTTCCCAGTTATCCCAAGGGCTAGCTATGGTTTCCCAGTTATCCCAAGGGCTAGCTATGGTTTCCCAGTTATCCCAAGGGCTAGCTATGGTTTCCCAGTTATCCCAAGGGCTAGCTATGGTTTCCCAGTTATCCCAAGGGCTAGCTATGGTTTCCCAGTTATCCCAAGGGCTAGCTATGGTTTCCCAGTTATCCCAAGGGCTAGCTATGGTTTCCCAGTTATCCCAAGGGCTAGCTATGGTTTCCCAGTTATCCCAAGGGCTAGCTATGGTTTCCCAGTTATCCCAAGGGCTAGCTATGGTTTCCCAGTTATCCCAAGGGCTAGCTATGGTTTCCCAGTTATCCCAAGGGCTAGCTATGGTTTCCCAGTTATCCCAAGGGCTAGCTATGGTTTCCCAGTTATCCCAAGGGCTAGCTATGGTTTCCCAGTTATCCCAAGGGCTAGCTATGGTTTCCCAGTTATCCCAAGGGCTAGCTATGGTTTCCCAGTTATCCCAAGGGCTAGCTATGGTTTCCCAGTTATCCCAAGGGCTAGCTATGGTTTCCCAGTTATCCCAAGGGCTAGCTATGGTTTCCCAGTTATCCCAAGGGCTAGCTATGGTTTCCCAGTTATCCCAAGGGCTAGCTATGGTTTCCCAGTTATCCCAAGGGCTAGCTATGGTTTCCCAGTTATCCCAAGGGCTAGCTATGGTTTCCCAGTTATCCCAAGGGCTAGCTATGGTTTCCCAGTTATCCCAAGGGCTAGCTATGGTTTCCCAGTTATCCCAAGGGCTAGCTATGGTTTCCCAGTTATCCCAAGGGCTAGCTATGGTTTCCCAGTTATCCCAAGGGCTAGCTATGGTTTCCCAGTTATCCCAAGGGCTAGCTATGGTTTCCCAGTTATCCCAAGGGCTAGCTATGGTTTCCCAGTTATCCCAAGGGCTAGCTATGGTTTCCCAGTTATCCCAAGGGCTAGCTATGGTTTCCCAGTTATCCCAAGGGCTAGCTATGGTTTCCCAGTTATCCCAAGGGCTAGCTATGGTTTCCCAGTTATCCCAAGGGCTAGCTATGGTTTCCCAGTTATCCCAAGGGCTAGCTATGGTTTCCCAGTTATCCCAAGGGCTAGCTATGGTTTCCCAGTTATCCCAAGGGCTAGCTATGGTTTCCCAGTTATCCCAAGGGCTAGCTATGGTTTCCCAGTTATCCCAAGGGCTAGCTATGGTTTCCCAGTTATCCCAAGGGCTAGCTATGGTTTCCCAGTTATCCCAAGGGCTAGCTATGGTTTCCCAGTTATCCCAAGGGCTAGCTATGGTTTCCCAGTTATCCCAAGGGCTAGCTATGGTTTCCCAGTTATCCCAAGGGCTAGCTATGGTTTCCCAGTTATCCCAAGGGCTAGCTATGGTTTCCCAGTTATCCCAAGGGCTAGCTATGGTTTCCCAGTTATCCCAAGGGCTAGCTATGGTTTCCCAGTTATCCCAAGGGCTAGCTATGGTTTCCCAGTTATCCCAAGGGCTAGCTATGGTTTCCCAGTTATCCCAAGGGCTAGCTATGGTTTCCCAGTTATCCCAAGGGCTAGCTATGGTTTCCCAGTTATCCCAAGGGCTAGCTATGGTTTCCCAGTTATCCCAAGGGCTAGCTATGGTTTCCCAGTTATCCCAAGGGCTAGCTATGGTTTCCCAGTTATCCCAAGGGCTAGCTATGGTTTCCCAGTTATCCCAAGGGCTAGCTATGGTTTCCCAGTTATCCCAAGGGCTAGCTATGGTTTCCCAGTTATCCCAAGGGCTAGCTATGGTTTCCCAGTTATCCCAAGGGCTAGCTATGGTTTCCCAGTTATCCCAAGGGCTAGCTATGGTTTCCCAGTTATCCCAAGGGCTAGCTATGGTTTCCCAGTTATCCCAAGGGCTAGCTATGGTTTCCCAGTTATCCCAAGGGCTAGCTATGGTTTCCCAGTTATCCCAAGGGCTAGCTATGGTTTCCCAGTTATCCCAAGGGCTAGCTATGGTGTTCCTATAACTCCAATACACTGGTAGTACAGTGACCAGCCCTGGCAAACCTTAAATTGGCTCTTTGCGAGCGAGGTGGGGAATTCTGTTTAGAATAGTGGTAGGTAGGATGTGCTGGTGAAGCCGGGGCATACTGGTTAACCCGAGAGTCCTGTTATCTTATGTACAAAAAATGCTTATTTCTATCCTGCAGAGCTAGCACTCATTAGATCTGCTTTGGTTTGCCATCGCTCTACCTGGGCCAGCTAAGGAGACAACAGTTCTCTTGTTGGCGTAGAAGACATAAAAACATGCCCTCTGCCAGTTAATAATCACTGGGTGGGTCGGCAGGGCCCGCGGGTATAGCTGTATAATTCTACCAGTTATAAGAGGCCCATTCATGTCGGTGTGACAGTTGGGAGTGATCCCGTCTTTGTATGGATCACCTCTTTGGAAATGCTTTTAATCTTCTCTCTCCACCCTCATAGACGAGGAATATAATGTAATATAATGATTGTTGTGTTAGCAGACAGATGTGCCGCCTTCATATACTCTACGTTCCCTCCGGGCTCTGCATAGTGGTATACAGCTCACACATGTATTGTGGTTCTGCTGACCTTTGTACATTGAGATCCCTACCTAGTGTGCAGCCTCCACCCTGACCTCTTTTTGGGGACATGGGTATAGGTGTGGGAGGTAAGAGGGCCAGGACTCTCCTGTAATCTCGGGAATTTTTATGGCTTCTGGTAGAAGGGATTTATTAGTTGATTGTTCTCCTCGGGGCTCCAGATTTCTCTGGTTACTCACCGATCGCTTTATCACTAATACGCGGCGTCGGCATTTATACCTCCTACTCCCATTCTGATACTTCACTCTGGAAACAAGGTCCATGCCGTGTATTCCACGTATCACGCCCCTTGTATAATAGGGACTGTCCTCTATAATATGAAAGGTCCTTGTTGGTCAGTGTTGGCTTTCTGCTGTCCTTACTATGACATGGGATGGAGTCCATTGTGTGAGATCTCCTGTAATACAGATCAGACTTGTGCACTTTATTATTTGAGAAAATGTCTCTTATATCTTTTAATGCTTCCTTTCTTTTTTCTTTCGTTGTGTGTTATCTTCTCCCGTCTCTGTCCTTCTCCTCTCCTCCTATCTTCCCTCTCTACCTTCCTATTCCTTCCCTTCCTTCTCTTCCCTCTTTCTTGCATCCCTTCCTCTCTGCCATTCCATTCTGCCCTTCCACCTTTCCTTCCCTCCCCTCACCTTTCCTTCCCTCCCATGCCCTTCTGCCCTCCCCTCACCTTTCAACTTCCCTCCCATGCCCTTCTACCCTTCCTCCCTCCCATGCCCTTCTGCCCTCCCATGCCCTTCTGCCCTCCCATGCCCTTCTGCCCTTACACCTTTCCTTCCCTCCCCTCACCTTTCAACTTCCCTCCCATGCCCTTATGTACCCTTCCTCCCTCCCATGCCCTTCTACCCTTCCTCCCTCCCATGCCCTTCTACCCTGCCTCCCATGCCCTTCTACCCTGCCTCCCATGCCCTTCTACCCTGCCTCCCATGCCCTTCTACCCTGCCTCCCATGCCCTTCTACCCTCCCATGCCCTTCCCCTATATCCTTGATGGTCTCTCCTGTCGGCTCTACAGCACTGGAGAGCAGAGGTAGGTCCTCCATCTTTTCTCCTGGCTGCTCCTTCCATCTGCTGCCTTGTGTTCACCTTCTAATAACACTGCCAGGCTGTGGTGCCATCACGGGGGGGACTTTTGTGTGTAATAACTACCTGGTTGGTGCATGGCTTGTGATGTGGTGTGTGACTGACAATACATTGCATGACGGGTAATCTCCTCCATCTGTATGGAGACATCAATCACTCTGCAATATTCAGCTTTTTGCACGGATTCATTTTCCGCTATTACAATGAGGTGCCATGACGCTTGCCTGGCCCATTCTATACTCCCGTTCAATGACATGTCCAGCATACGAGTTCATGAGTATCTCCGACACCGCGCCACACGAAAGAGAAATTATTTGTCATCATTGTGATGATTTTTCCTGCAGATATTATCATTCAGCCTATTGTCTACCCGTCGGGCCAGTATCTGCCCGTGCACCCCTCTGTCGGGCCGGTATCTGCCCGTGCACCCCTCTGTCGGGCCGGTATCTGCCCGTGCACCCCTCTGTCGGGCCGGTATCTGCCCGTGCACCCCTTTCCCTGTCGGGCCGGTATCATTCCCATGTCAGGGGGTGTTGGGTGGCCATTCCTCCCTGGAATCCTGCGTGTCCGAGGCCTCATTATGGTAATCATACCTGGAAGTCTACAAACCTGACCTGCTGGGTTTAAAAATGGCCCTCATCAATGTGCACTTTTTAGCGTCAACCACTTCATGACTACAATACACCCCCCCCCCCTCCCCACATGATGCCCCGTACCGTGAGAGTGTAAATAAACATTACAGCTGAGAACTAGGATCGTGCACCTCTGCACATTCCTAGTTCTCAGACCTTGCCGTCAGACTGACCTATTCCTAGTTCTTTGGTCAGGGCATACAAGCTTTGATGTATCTATGACCTCCGTGCCGTGTCCCGTGTATGATGTGTGTCCTGCATGCTCATCACTTGGCTGTCTCTCCGTGGCACTTCCTCAGGCACCCGGCGAGGTGGCGGACGCGGAGGGTTTGACGGTCGGGGGCGCATGACGTTGTCTTGTCAGCCCCATTGTGTGGTGCAGCTGTCCTCCCATCCTCTGCACCCGGCAGCCATCTCTGAATTATGTATTATGGAAATATTGCCCTCCGGTGTAGATTGTATAATCCGCGGGGGGGGGGG
>NW_017306856.1:246970-249223 GCF_000935625.1 Nanorana parkeri | reverse complement strand
GGAGGGGGCGCCCCCGGATCCTCTACTCCCTTCCCTCGGCCGTCTGCTCATTGTGACGGCGGCCCACACCGAGAGTCATCATTGTCACAGCCAGCGGATAGTAACATTGTTTCCAGTCTTCTGGATTCAATACTTTGTCACTGACCTGGAACATGTGTGCAGCTTGTAGGTCCGACGTCACTGGCAGCATGCTTGCTCCGGGCCAGTGACTCAGATGGTGTTGAAGCCATGAAACCGGCATGATAGCCAGGCAACTAGGAGGTCATCAATGGCAGACTTATCTAAACCCAAGAACCCCTATCAGTCCTTAGATGTGGTGGCTGCCTTAGTCTTCTTTATTCAGGTGTTCTTTTTCACCTATTGATCCTGCCACACACACTTCCTGTCCTAGGGTGACCACGCTCAATCACTGCACTGTATCTATGGAGGAGGAGCATTGGGTGACCACGCTCAATCACTGCACTGTATCTATGGAGGAGGAGCATTGGGTGACAACGCTCAATCACTGCGCTGTATCTGTGGAGGAGCAGCATTGGGTGACAACGCTCAATCACTGCGCTGTATCTGTGGAGGAGCAGCATTGGGTGACAACGCTCAATCACTGCACTGTATCTATGGAGGAACAGCATTGGGTGACAACGCTCAATCACTGCACTGTCCCTATGGAGGAGGAGCATTGGGTGACAACGCTCAATCACTGCACTGTATCTGTGGAGGAGCAGCATTGGGTGACAACACTCACTCACTGCACTGTATCTATGGAGGAGCACCATTGGGTGACAACGCTCAATCACTGCACTGTATCTGTGGAGGAGCAGCATTGGGTGACAACGCTCAATCACTGCACTGTATCTATGGAGGAGGATCCTAGGGTGACCACGCTCAATCACTGCACTGTATCTATGGAGGAGGAGCATTGGGTGACCACGCTCAATCACTGCACTGTATCTATGGAGGAGGAGCATTGGGTGACAACGCTCAATCACTGCGCTGTATCTGTGGAGGAGCAGCATTGGGTGACAACGCTCAATCACTGCACTGTATCTATGGAGGAACAGCATTGGGTGACAACGCTCAATCACTGCACTGTCCCTATGGAGGAGGAGCATTGGGTGACAACGCTCAATCACTGCACTGTATCTGTGGAGGAGCAGCATTGGGTGACAACACTCATTCACTGCACTGTATCTATGGAGGAGCACCATTGGGTGACAACGCTCAATCACTGCACTGTATCTGTGGAGGAGCAGCATTGGGTGACAACGCTCAATCACTGCACTGTATCTATGGAGGAGGAGCATTGGGTGACAACGCTCAATCACTGCACTGTATCTGTGGAGGAGCAGCATTGGGTGACAACACTCACTCACTGCACTGTATCTATGGAGGAGCACCATTGGGTGACAACGCTCAATCACTGCACTGTATCTGTGGAGGAGCAGCATTGGGTGACAACGCTCAATCACTGCACTGTATCTATGGAGGAGCACCATTGTGTGACAACGCTCAATCACTGCACTGTATCTGTGGAGGAGCAGCATTGGGTGACAACGCTCAATCACTGCACTGTATCTATGGAGGAGCAGCGTTGGGTGACAACGCTCAATCACTGCACTGTCCCTATGGAGGAGCAGTGTTGTCACCTTGTGGCAGGGGTGGATAAAGTAATACGGAATTCAGGACCAAAGCTCCTTTGACAACAAATTGAAAACCTCAAAAGTTGGGGGCCAGCTGTCATTTTGAAGGAGCAATGGCCACCTGGATCAGGACAGATATTGTGGCAGGACTACAACTACCACCTCCTCTTCTCTTCTCCATTACATGAGGAGGAGGTTTTTGATGATTACATTGATGGTGATCACAGGGAGTGACGAGGACACTGGATTTCTGGTAGGATCAATGGGTGTTCTTCTGTACTTGCTGAAAATTGTTCTAAGCGCATAAAAGGAAAACGAATGCAGCCGCCACATGTCAGGGCTGCTGAGCTGCAATGTATTCTTTTTTCTTCTTCTTGGGTTTAGATCTATTTTAACCCCTTAGTCTTCCCTTTGCTCGGTCCTATTCCCGTGTCTCCGTCGGCCGCGCACGCGGTTCGGACACGGAGCATTTCATGGATTTTGTCGGCATTTTTGCACAACAGACGGGACATTGTGCGCGCGTCGTGTCGGCAGATAAAAGCCGCCTTTGTCGGAGCGTTCTGACTCCGTAACTTTATATTAAGTTATAGAAGGCGGCTTCCTTTGAAGTGAATTT
>NW_017306856.1:243991-246912 GCF_000935625.1 Nanorana parkeri | reverse complement strand
CCAGCTGAAAGATTGATGGAGATGAGATCCGCCAGTGCCTCCTATACAACACGCCATACATGTTTATACCAATCCAAGGCTGACGCACCCCCTCATCCAATCATCTGTGGCTCCCCTTTATTCATCCACATGGAGTCTGCGTTCTGCAAGCCACAGGCAGATCCCTTTTGCAGGGATGTCCAAACTGCGGCCCTCCGGCTGTGCTGGAACTACGAATCCCATGAGGCTTTGCAAGATTCTCACAGCCACAGACATGACTCCCGGAGAGAGATGCATCATGGGATTTGTAGTTTCACCACAGCTGGAGGGCCGCAGTTTGGACATCCCTGCTTTTGTAGTATCTGAAAATGAAGCTTCCCACACTAACCAATCACGTTCCAGTGATGCTAAGGCGACACAAAGGTCTGTAGAGGTGGAGTATCCATTTAAATGTGCTGCACCCCCCTCCCCCCCCCCCTTCAGTTATTTTTTTTGGGCCGGCTCACATCTTCCATACGGTCTGTTTATTTGGCCTTGGGGGGGCGGGGGGTTCAGGAATACATTGGGCCCTTTATGTAGACTTTCCCGCGGGTCCTCTGTAGGCGTCTCGTGAAGGTGAGTCCGGTGCCAGGAAGCCATGCCCGGTGCCAGCCAGGAATCTTCCACCCGGCCTGTTTACAGCGCTGGATATGCTGGGCGCCATAGCTCTGGTGTAGAGTCCCTCTGCAAATGGGGGAGCCCCCCCCTTACAGAGGGGGTAACCTAGAGCTGAGATCCCTCATAAAAGCCGAGAGTGCCAAACTAATGTCCAAGAACTTACTGGTAAAGTTTTGTTTTATGGTGGTAGACAAAACAGGCAACGCGTTTCAGGGGGTTAAACAAGCTCCTCCTCCTTCAGGGCTTTGGTCACAAGATGGTGGGGCTCCTAAAAGTTGCTGGGACTCCTTTAAGATCCTAGGGCTCTTAAAGTGAGTCCCACCATCTTAATAGATGGTGGGACTCACTGGGTGACAATAGTGGTGCGGAAGTACCACCACCCATTATGATCCCCCGTCACCACCTCTTAGGATCCCCCGTCACCACCTCTTAGGATCCCCCGTCACCACCTCTTAGGATCCCCCGCCACCCCACCTTCGGATTCCCCGTCGCCACCTCCTTAGGATCCCCCGTCGCCACCTCCTTAGGATCCCCCGTCGCCACCTCCTTAGGATCCCCCGTCACCACCTCTTAGGATCCCCTGTCTCCTCTTAGAAGACCCATCGCCTCATAGGAGCCCCACCGCCTCTTTAGGACTCCGACCACCAAGTAAGAAGCCCCACCGCCTCTAAGGAGCTTCACCACTTCTTAGGAGCCCCACCATCTCTTAGGAGTCCCACCATCTTTATCCAGAGCCCTGAAGAGAGGGGAGCCTGTTTGACCCCTTGGAAGTTCTACTTGCCATTCTCAGTTTGGAATTAGCCTGATTCACTGGCCCTGTCTCTCTCAGGATTGGTGTCGGCAGGTAAAGTGCTGCTTAGCAGACATGGGCCGCCCCGTGCCTCCGGTGTTGGATCCTCCGGGATCTGATCCCAGCCTCATGTTTACAATCCTCGGCTCTCTTATCTCTGCGCTGACACTGAGGGATTGGGCTGGGCGAGGTCACTATCCCATTCCAGATGAAAGGTTACATTCTGCAGGCAGGCGGAAGCCGTGCCAAGTCCTCCACCCAGCACGCGCCATCCCTAGCGGTGGGCAAAGTGCAGATGGTTCTATGGGAGCGACGCCCTGCGTAACCCGCCAGCCTGGCCGCAATAGGGATCTGTGGCTTTAAGGGAATTGGCTGCAGGTTGTAGGATTTTGCTCTCCGCATGCGTTGTACTGACCCTCTGTGCTTCTCTCTTCCAGGCTCAGCGACACGTCAATGATCTGTATGAAGACCTCCGCGATGGACACAACCTCATCTCCCTGCTGGAGGTCCTCTCCGGGGAGACCCTGGTGAGTGTCACGCCACCCGCAGGGCGGGATTTGGTTTTTTAGTGATCAGTCTGCTGCAGGCAGGAGGAAGCATTGCCTCAGTCTCCCCTCCCCCAGTGATCAGTCTGCTGCAGGCAGGAAGAAGCATTTCCTGATCCAGAGACAGGGAGCAGATAATGATTGTAGTTGTATAGCACCAGCATAGTCTGTAGCATTGTACTATAGGGAGTAGAAGATACAAGCCATGATAGCAGGGACCCCCTCCTATGCAGTATGTGGATGTAGACCCCCCCCCCTGTCCATCCCGTATAACCAGGAGGCGCATTGTAGTCCCCTGGCGGGACCTCGCAGGTGTCAGTGCTGCGGACAATGACAGGAAGCCGCGGTCAGGAATTCAGACTCCGGCCCGACAAAACCAATCGCACCCGAGACAAAGGGGAGCGCTCGGCTAAATAAAGCTGTGTGTGCGCTGCAAGCGGCCGGACAATCCTATCGGTTGGTAGTGAGCTATTTTCGGATTGCAGAGCCGGGGTGACGTGTTCACAACCTGTAGGCTTACCACCTGTTATAAAGAACTGCAAGTCCCAGCATGGCTGCAGGGGGGATGATGTGACTTGGGGTAGGGATCACATGGAGGGCGAGCTGGACACACAGTCTCTCATAACCCATCATCATCCGCATCCTCTCTTTAACCTATTAACACTTCCGCTCGGATAAAGCCCACCTTTCTCTCTCTCCCCTTTTATATCCCCCCCCCTCCCCCCTTTGCTGGACTCTGCCCTGACCTTTGCCCTGTGCCCTTTGCTCCCTTCTTGCACTGCTCTTGGTGGGTAGCCGAGGGAACGGGACGTTATCCGGAACTTGCGGTTGGTGAGTGCCAAAGGGCCCCGTGTCCGCACCCGGCATGGTTTTCTTTCTTTCTTTTACCGTGGCATGCTGCTCTGCCATTGGCTGGCCACCGGTGTGATGTCACTTCCTGAGCCTATAAA
>NW_017306856.1:240762-243937 GCF_000935625.1 Nanorana parkeri | reverse complement strand
CATTTGATAACATGTTGCATTCGTCTTGCCCTCAGCTTGTACCGGAGCTGCTGAAGCTTACATACCTCCAAAGCAATAGAGATGCACCACCATGCTTCACAGTAGGGATGGCGTGCTTCCCTTCATAGGCCTTCCTGATCTTACTCCAAACATAACGTTTATATTTTTGATATCCCACATGTGAGCCAACATATAAAACGTGTTCGGGTCACATGCTGAATGAGCGGCCATATCTAATGCCTTTCCCAGTGGTCACATATGCAGAGGCCGATCCCTACAGTCGCACGTATGTACGTCTGCGCACGCAGAATAGTTTCATCTTGTGTCCATGTGAATTTATCATAAAAACCCCTCTACCGCAACTGTACATATAAACCCCCAAAGTCATGTGACCTACAACACGCTCTACCTGTGCAGGAAACCCCTCCACCACCACTGCACATGTAAACCCCCAAAGTCATGTGACCTACAACACGCTCTACCTGTACAGGAAACCCCTCTACCACAACTGCACATGTAAACCCCAAAGTCATGTGACCTACAACACGCTCTACCTGTGCAGGAAACCCCTCCACCACAACTGCACATGTAAACCCCAAAGTCATGTGAACTACAACACGCTCTACCTGTGCAGGAAACCCCTCAACCACAACTGTACTTGTAAACCCCCAAAGTCACGTGACCTACAACACGCTCTACCTGTGCAGGAAACACCTCCACCACAACTGGTCATGTGACCTACAACACGCTCTACTAATATTTATTGCCCGTGTGACATTGGAGGACACAACGCTCCTCTCGGGGGGTGACATCACACCAAGCCCCAGCCTATTAGACCAAAGCTATAACCTCTGCTAACATGTGATTGGTGGGTTTTGTGTTGGATGTGTGTGGATTGGCTGAAGGTGCATGTCCTTGATGAGTCCTTGATGCCCCCCCCCCTCCCTCCCCCTGACATGTTGCACGAGGAATAGTCATGTTTAAAACCATGAACAATGGGGTGCTATGGGAACCAGGTGACCGTGCAAGACCCTGCTGGGGTGGCGCTGTGCACCCCTCACCTACCACACACATGGAGGTAAGAAAAAAAAAATTTGGGGGTCCGGTGACCTACATAGAAAGCAGAGGATCAATGTGATTGGAGGAAGCTCTACAAATGCAATGACCACGCAGCACTAGAAAACCTACAACACGTCTGCATGAGAAATACAGTGATGAAAATATGGAACAGCAAATGTTTAAAATGGAGACTGTGCACTCACTGAAATTGGGATATGTTTGGTAAGTTAACAGGGTCCCCCTTTCATTCATTGGAGTTCAGCTTTTCCTAAATCATCAAATGTGGGAGGTCTGCATGCACATGCATCCTTCCTAGGAATGCCCACACCTCCAGACTGACACCCACCCATCAAGGTGTTTTTATATTTGCATAACTCCTCCCATTGCTTGCATCAGGGCTGAGGACTCTTTAAAGGAGAACTATGAGGTGAGTGTTTTTCACTCACCTCATAGTTCTAGCCGCCCTGTGACAATGAGACTGTCACAGGTCGGCTCAGTAGATCGGGAGGTGAGCGAATACATACCGGCGTTCGCTCACCTCTCGATCCTGTCATGGCTCTCTGCCGTGACAGGGGGAGGGGCTGGATTCCCCCCTCCCCGCTCCGATCCGCCAGCGCTGACTGGCGGAACGGACGGGGGATGGGGCGGGTACAGCTGGCTCTGCCTCTAGATAGGCAGAGCCAGCTGTCAATCACGCAGCTGGGCAGATCTTGACATCCATGTTGGGATCCGCTCCGGCTGCGGCGTCTCGGTATACCGCGAGCTGTAGCTCCCTATATACTGAGCCTAGGGTGACGGGAGGACGCTAATTTGTGTCCTCCCGTTACCCCAAGGAGAACTATGGGGAAAAACACTGACCCCATAGTTCTCCTTTTAAAGAGAGATACTGAGGCCGGGTAATGTGATGTTTTCAGGAAGCTATGTACAGATCCCTGCCGGCCCCTCCAACCAGCCTTGATCTACCTGCATTGCATAAAGAAGCATAGGGACCGAAAGGGGGTGGGGCAGGCCACTGGTTGAAGGGCGGGGGGAACGAGGGAAGATGAAATAGAAGTATTTGTAAACCTTTGCGGAGAGATCCCACTCAGTGAACAGCGCCCCATAGTGGTGAGGAGATGACGAACCCTCATTATCGGGGGCGGGCCAAGCTGGCCAATGACTATTATTTCATGTTCCAAATTATTTGGGATCATCAATGATCCTCCAGAACCGCCCCCGTGAGAGGAGCTTAATCGCTCTGTAATGTCAGGTGACTCATCGTGCGTTTTATTTCTGGCGATGTCATTTATAGAGCTGGAAACGTCTCCAATAAACAGTCTGGAGATGACTCTGACATATACCGGAGAGATGTATAAAACCAGCACTCCCGCTATATTTATTAATCTGCCATGGGATGGCGCTCTGCCGGGGTCACATAATAGAGTGCAGGGAATAATCGGGAACCATCTCAGCGCCGTGTGAGTAACGTGGGCTTTGTGGCGATTGGTGCGCGGAGATGGCGGCCCCGGTGTGAAAGGCCATTTCCTCCCCGCAGATCGCCTTTGAAAATCTTCTGAAAGGAAACGGCCTTCTAGAGGGTGGACGTCCATGGGATTTCCTGAATGTCCCTTTATGAGTCTGGAAAGAACAATTCCCACCCGCTGTCTGCTTCCCATTTCTCTATCATAAAATATATATATATGTATGTGTAGCACAGGAACGTTTCTTAGAACAGAATGTGTTCACATGCCGCAATCCATCACCTATCCTAAAAATAAGAAGAATATTGCTCATGGGCGGAGCCATGCAAATCATTTCTTTACACCTGATTGGTCAGATGTACATCCAGAACCTCAGATGTATAGTGCAAATATATCCCAATATTACGGGGGCCATTTATTCCAACATGCACGCAGCTGTTTCATGCTTTTTGCCCATCAGTGCAGTGCATGGAAGCCATGGCTTCTACGGAGGAGGGTTTGGGACCAAACGAGGCCGTGTAATAGGGCTGCAGGTGACCATTGTTTTCATAATCCATTAGTTGCCCAATTTTATTTTTTTATTTTCTCGATTTTTAGTTGTATTAAAAATCTCTCTCTCTCTCTCTCTCTCTCTCTCTCTCTCTCTCTCTCTAGCT
>NW_017306856.1:235093-240287 GCF_000935625.1 Nanorana parkeri | reverse complement strand
CCTCTCTCTCTACCTCTCCTCTCTCTCTACCTCTCCTCTCTCTCTACCTCTCCTCTCTCTCTACCTCTCCTCTCTCTCTACCTCTCCTCTCTCTCTACCTCTCCTCTCTCTCTACCTCTCCTCTCTCTCTACCTCTCCTCTCTCTCTACCTCTCCTCTCTCTCCTATTCTCATCGATTTAGTTGTTGCAGCCCTACTGTGTAACTGCCCAGGTTATGGTAAGAATGGACTAGAGCAGGGGCGGGCAAACTCCGGCCCTCCCGTTGCGGTGAAACTCCAAATCCCATCATGACTCTGGGAGCCATGCCCGTGGCTGTGAGAATCCTGAAATGCCCTGTGGGATTTGTAGTTCCCCCAACAGCTGGAGGGCCGGAGTTTGGCCACCCCTGGACTAGAGAATCGAAAGGCCCTCCAACCAAATGAGTGCATTGCAGAACAAAGCCTTCCTAGAGCAGAAGTGCGATCTGTGACTCAAGTCCTACTCCATAGACGCCATCACTTCCATACACTGCACTGATGATGACCAAAAAGACTGAAACATCTGTATGCGGATTGGAATAAATGGCTCTTTAATATTAGGATATGTTTGTTCTATACGCCGGAGGTTCTGGATGTGCATTGTGCTGATGGGGTGTAAAGGGGTCATTTGCATGGCTCCGCCCACTGTCATTAAATAAGGAAATTCTCTTGGATGGAATGAGACATGTGATCTGCTTCAAGAATGCTCTACTGTATATGTGTATGTATAATATATCTATCTATATCTGTCTATATAGATATATAGATATAGATAAATAAAGATACAATATTTCGATACAAAGTATCACTCTGATGGCAGATTCCAGCACACAGGTGACTTCCTGTCTAGCAATCCCACATTTAAGTTGCAGCTGAAACACGGGACCGGAAGCTCTGCGATCCCCATACACAGTCCGTACCCCCTGTACGGTGATGATGTCATCAGAAAGCTGTGTTGGGGGGGCTCCCGCACCTATAAACTCTAGATTAGGGGGTCCCCTGATGGCTGCCCACCCAGGAAGGGATTGAAAGACGTTCTACTAACGTTGTGATGAATCCTCAGGGAACTAACTCTGTGGCCAATGGGATCGTCCTCCAACTACGCCACGAGCATGTCGCCCTCACACCCCTCCCCCCCCCCGGTGTGCTGTCAGGTGTTCAGCCCTTTCCCAATCCCGCGTGTGTGCTTGCGTTGAGGTATGTGTGCCGGGGACGTCTCCTCTCCACGTCCCCTCTGACCATCTTTGTGTCTTGTGTTGCAGCCCCGGGAGAAAGGACGCATGCGCTTCCACAAACTGCAGAATGTACAGATCGCCCTGGATTTCCTGAAACTGCGTCAGGTAAGGTGCCCGCCATGCCAACCATGTCTCTGCGTGTGCTCCTCCCAATGTGTATTAGAAGCTGCAGTAAGTCAGATAGAGCCCGCCTCCTTTCCTGGCTGGCGCCCTCTAGCTCTTTCCTCCCCAGCCTGACTGTCCCTGGCTCCGCCCTTTCACTGGCCATTTTTTAAAAAAGATTTTATGGCTGTTTGGGGAGATTCTCCCTTTCTTTTTGTCCTGGTTACCATTGTGGCTGGGACAGGAAGTGATGGGAAATCTCCCCAGTGGGACAAATAAAGGAAAATAATGCATTGGCTGTACATGGACTTCTTATAGAGAGATACAAAGGAGAGGTAACAGGTGCCGAGATAAAATCATTTACACGTCTCTTGTCATCAGTCTATGATGACCTGTCACTTTAAGTGATTCATCCCTGGAAGTGGAGTTCTCGGATTGTCCCTCACCGGTGTTTATCTTCGATCCGCTCGACTTATTCTCAATGCGGCAAAGAGCCGATCATCATAAATGAAGGATTTCACTTTCTTGGCTCGCGGATTTATTCTGTTGTGACGGAGATTTCGGCAAAGTGCTTTTAAATAAACAATTCTTCGATGTGCGCAATGCGTCCGCCATGTTTTCCTTCCAGGAAGGCCGCGGCTTTTTTATAACCTCTTTTTTTCCTCTTACAGGTGAAACTTGTCAACATTCGAAATGACGACATCGCAGACGGGAACCCCAAGCTGACACTGGGTCTAATCTGGACCATAATCCTTCACTTCCAGGTAAATGGTGTTCTGATGGTCCAGGTCATGTGTGCCAGCAATGAAAGGAACTATGGTGGCCCAGGTCAGGTGTGCCAGCAATGAAAGGAACTATGGTGGCCCAGGTCATGTGTGCCAGCAATGAAAGGAACTATGGTGGCCCAGGTCATGTGTGCCAGCAATGAAAGGAACTATGGTGGCCCAGGTCATGTGTGCCAGCAATGAAAGGAACTATGGTGGCCCAGGTCATGTGTGCCAGCAATAAAAGGAACTATGGTGGCCCAGGTCAGGTGTGCCAGCTATTGGTGGCCCAGGTCAGGTGTGCCAGCTATTGGTGGCCCAGGTCAGGTGTGCCAGCTATTGGTGGCCCAGGTCAGGTGTGCCAGCTATTGGTGGCCCAGGTCAGGTGTGCCAATACTATGCTGGCTAAAGTCAGGTGTGCTGGCACTATGTTGGTCCAGGCCAAGTGTGCGTTCTCTGTGGTGACCCAGGTCAGGGGGGCCAGGGATAGGATATGGTGGCTCGGGTCAGGTGTGTTGGGAAAATGGTAGCATAGTTCTGGAGGGTTGGTGGTAGGGTGGCTCAGTTTAGGTGTGACGGGTATATGGGGACATAGGTCAGAGGTGTTGGGGATATGGTGGTTCTGGTCAGGTGTGCCATGGATCTTGGAGCCAGGGAGCTCATGTTAGGTGTGCCAGGTTTTTGGTGGCTCAGAACTTGGGTGTTGGGGATACGGTGGCTCAGGTCAGTTGTGTTGGGTATATGTTGGCCCAGGTCGGGTGTATTGGGGATTTGATGGCTCAGGTCTGGTGTACCGGGTATATGTTGGCCCGGGTTGGGTATGTTGGGTATATGTTGGCCCGGGTTGGGTATATGTTGGCCCAGGTCAGGTATGTTGGGTATATGTTGGCCCAGGTTGGTTATGTTGGGTATATGTCGGCCCAGGTTTGGTTATTTCGGCAAAGTGCTTTTAAATAAACAATTCTTCGATGTGCGCAATGCGTCCGCCATGTTTTCCTTCCAGGAAGGCCGCGGCTTTTTTATAACCTCTTTTTTTCCTCTTACAGGTGAAACTTGTCAACATTCGAAATGACGACATCGCAGACGGGAACCCCAAGCTGACACTGGGTCTAATCTGGACCATAATCCTTCACTTCCAGGTAAATGGTGTTCTGATGGTCCAGGTCATGTGTGCCAGCAATGAAAGGAACTATGGTGGCCCAGGTCAGGTGTGCCAGCAATGAAAGGTATTTATTCTGTTGTGACGGAGATTTCGGCAAAGTGCTTTTAAATAAACAATTCTTCGATGTGCGCAATGCGTCCGCCATGTTTTCCTTCCAGGAAGGCCGCGGCTTTTTTATAACCTCTTTTTTTCCTCTTACAGGTGAAACTTGTCAACATTCGAAATGACGACATCGCAGACGGGAACCCCAAGCTGACACTGGGTCTAATCTGGACCATAATCCTTCACTTCCAGGTAAATGGTGTTCTGATGGTCCAGGTCATGTGTGCCAGCAATGAAAGGAACTATGGTGGCCCAGGTCAGGTGTGCCAGCAATGAAAGGAACTATGGTGGCCCAGGTCATGTGGGCCAGCAATGCAAGGAACTATGGTGGCCCAGGTCATGTGTGCCAGCAATGAAAGGAACTATGGTGGCCCAGGTCATGTGTGCCAGCAATGAAAGGAACTATGGTGGCCCAGGTCATGTGTGCCAGCAATGAAAGGAACTATGGTGGCCCAGGTCATGTGTGCCAGCAATGAAAGGAACTATGGTGGCCCAGGTCATGTGTGCCAGCAATGAAAGGAACTATGGTGGCCCAGGTCAGGTGTGCCAGCAATGAAACCAGGTCATGTGTGCCAGGAATGAAAGGAACTATGGTGGCCCAGGTCAGGTGTGCCAGCAATGAAAGGAACTATGGTGGCCCAGGTCATGTGTGCCAGCAATGAAAGGAACTATGGTGGCCCAGGTCATGTGTGCCAGCAATGAAAGGAACTATGGTGGCCCAGGTCAGGTGTGCCAGCTATTGGTGGCCCAGGTCAGATGTGCCAGCTAGTGGTGGCCCAGGTCAGGTGTGCCAGCTATTGGTGGCCCAGGTCAGGTGTGCCAGCTATTGGTGGCCCAGGTCAGGTGTGCCAATACTATGCTGGCTAAAGTCAGGTGTGCTGGCACTATGTTGGTCCAGGCCAAGTGTGCGTTCTCTGTGGTGACCCAGGTCAGGGGGGCCAGGGATAGGATATGGTGGCTCGGGTCAGGTGTGTTGGGAAAATGGTAGCATAGTTCTGGAGGGTTGGTGGTAGGGTGGCTCAGTTTAGGTGTGACGGGTATATGGGGACATAGGTCAGAGGTGTTGGGGATATGGTGGTTCTGGTCAGGTGTGCCATGGATCTTGGAGCCAGGGAGCTCATGTTAGGTGTGCCAGGTTTTTGGTGGCTCAGAACTTGGGTGTTGGGGATACGGTGGCTCAGGTCAGTTGTGTTGGGTATATGTTGGCCCAGGTCGGGTGTATTGGGGATTTGATGGCTCAGGTCTGGTGTACCGGGTATATGTTGGCCCGGGTTGGGTATGTTGGGTATATGTTGGCCCGGGTTGGGTATATGTTGGCCCAGGTCAGGTATGTTGGGTATATGTTGGCCCAGGTTGGTTATGTTGGGTATATGTCGGCCCAGGTTTGGTATATGTTGGCCCAGGTCGGCTGTGTTGGGTATATGTTGGCCCAGGTCGGGTATATTGGGTATATGTTGGCCATGGTCGGGTGCGTTGGGTATTTGTTGACCCAGGTCCGGTGTGCTGGTTCTTTGGTGGCCCAGTTCAGGTTTGCCTGTCATATGCTGCATCTGTCATCTTCTGAAACGGTTTCCCCACTTCTGTATTTAGCGGTATACACCACCACAGAAGGATGTCTGTATACCCGGCTTCCTCTTTTTCCCCCGTTGTTGGGCATTTCTTGGCTCTGCTGGTCAGGCTGGCACACTTTCTGTACCATGTGCAGCTGGCGTGATCCACAGATGGCAGGGTGTGGCCTGCGGTGACTCACCCTCACGCGCCGCCCCCCCCCCCCCCCCCCCCCACCCCTCCTATCTCCACTTCTTGTCGGGT
>NW_017306856.1:232071-233936 GCF_000935625.1 Nanorana parkeri | reverse complement strand
GCCGCCCCCCCCCCGCCCCCCCGCGCCCGCCCCCCCCCCCCCCCCCACACTTATCATTTCCTGACTTGTTGGTGTGAGGGGAGGGGGGGAGGGGGGCAGATTGGAGGAAGGACTCTGAATGTAGCCGTGTACAATAATCTGGTCTGCAGTCACATATACGAGCCGCCAGGTCAGAGGTCCTTGGCGGTCTTATCACAGCACTGAATGGGGGGTTTCTGTTTTTCTGGCCACGACAGTGTACAGTACTTGTGTCCCCAGAAGGCCTGTGAGGCCGTGTCACATGTATGTTCCAGATCACACACACGGGATGTCTCATCCCGGAACACATCCTGACTTACCCGTCACATGACTGACGGATGACTCAGCTTCTTATTTGTATGATTTCTGTTTTTCTGCCTTTTTAATATGCCGAGTGTTCGAGGTCTGTTATCTCTGCCAAAGACGTGAAGGAGAACGGACCTGACCCACAAGCCCACCCAAGGCCGGCTTTTACCACTGCCGTGTCACAAGAGACTGGGAGATCGCTGCCTTGCTGCAAGAGACTGCTATTGTGTTACAGGACACTGATCCTATGCTACTAGAGACTGCTCCTAGAAGTCTTCTGTAAGATGAGGGCAGTCTCTAGCGGTCTCCTGTAACACGGGAGAAGGCTCTAGCAGCCTCCTGTAATACAAGAGCAGTCTCTTGAACTCTAGAGATTCCTGTCATGTTACAGGAGACTTCTAGAGACTGCTCTTGTATTACAGGAGGCTGCTAGGACCTTCCCCCATGTTACAGGAGACCGCTAGAGACTTCTCCCATGTTACAGGAGACCGCTAGAGACTTCTTCCGGGTTACAGGAGACCGCTAGAGACTTCTCCCGGGTTACAGGAGACCGCTAGAGACTTCTCCCATGTTACAGGAGACTGCTAGAGACTTCTCCCGTGTTACAGGAGACCGCTAGAGACTTCTCCCATGTTACAGGAGACCGCTAGAGACTTCTCCCATGTTACAGGACCAGTAGAGACTTCTCCCCATGTTACAGGACCACTAGAGACTTCTCCCATGTTACAGGAGACCGCTAGAGACTTCTCCCATGTTACAGGAGGCTTCTAGGAACTTCTCTCATGTAACAGGAGACCGCTAGAGGCTGCTGCCATGTAACAGGAGACTGTACTTCTGTTCCAGGAGGCTTCTGGGGACTGCTAGTATGTAACAGGAGACTGTTGGTGATTGCTGCCTTGTAACAGGACGGTGAGAAACTCATCTTGTTACAATTTACTTACGGCCCCGCCCATCGCGGAGCGGCTCCCCTGCCGCCTCTGCAAATTAGGAAAACCCCAAACCGCTCTGCAGCACAGCCAATCGTGATTTGCCCCGCCCACTCCCTGCCCCACCTTATGGGCTCATATTTAATAAGACCCCCCCAACCTGAGTCTTGGGGCGCTGTGTGTGGTCAGTATGGATGATGGGAGTTGTCGTGTTGTGTCCGTAGGGCCACATGCGTCGTCTTTACGGCGTGGTTTTATTTTTTGTTCCCCCCCGCACGCAGTTGACGCGTTTCACCTTCTCCTCTCTCCAGATCTCGGACATTCAGGTCACCGGGCAGTCTGAGGACATGACGGCCAAGGAGAAGCTCCTCCTCTGGTCGCAGCGAATGTCGGAAGGCTACCAGGGTCTGCGCTGCGACAACTTCACCAGCAACTGGCGGGACGGTCGGCTCTTCAGCGCCATCATTCACCGGCACAAGTGAGTACAGCGCAGCGTTCATCCTCTGTACGCACCGCCAGAGAGCGGCGTGCTGCGGGGAGGCGTTCTAATCCGCGTGCAGCGAAAGCACCTCGGGGGAGATATGCTGGGATTGGCCAATCGTTTTTCCCAGGGCC
>NW_017306856.1:229413-230256 GCF_000935625.1 Nanorana parkeri | reverse complement strand
CCCCCCCCGCTTGGCGAGGAATTTCACGCCCGGGGGGGCGCCGCAGATATGAGAAATTCTTTTCGTTTTCTGCTGCAGACTTGTCAGGGCGAGAATTGTGTCATCTTTATAAAGACGAGAGCGGGTGTGTCTGCTCCTGCTAATACCACTGCGTGCCGCGAGTTCTGCAGAGCGTCGCGCACAGCTGTAGCGGAATCGGGGGGGACCTTTGCAGAGCATCTCTCCCCAGGGCAGGGCGGTCTGTGTGATATTACATTGGAGTGTGTGCAGAGCATCGCAACTGTCGCAAGGCATGCATCTACACCTGGTGTATAGCTGGGTGGCTGCAGTGACCTGCAGAGCATCAGACCCTCTAACGCAGGGTACGCATGGTAAAGAGCAGAGCATCACACCCTCAATAACGCATGGTAAAGAGCAGAGCATCACACCCTCCCAGTACAACAAGGTACACATGGTGAGGAGCAGAGCATCACACCCTCAGTACAGCAGGATACACATGGTAAGGAGCAGAGCATCACACCCTCAGTACAGCAGGATACACATGGTAAGGAGCAGAGCATCACACCCTCAGTACCAGCAGGGTACACATGGTGAGGAGCAGAGCATCACACCCTCAGTACAGCAGGGTACACATATGGAGGAGCAGAGCATCACGCCCTCAGTACAGCAGGGCACACATGGTGAGGAGCAGAGCATCACACCCTCAGTACCAGCAGGGTACACATGGTGAGAAGCAGAGCATCACACCCTCAGTACAGCAGGGTACACATGGTGATGAGCAGAGCATCACACCCTCAGTACAACAAGGTACACATGGTGAGGAGCAGAGAATAACCCCCTCAG
>NW_017306856.1:227406-229340 GCF_000935625.1 Nanorana parkeri | reverse complement strand
ACACATGGTGAGGAGCAGAGCATCACACCCTCAGTACCAGCAGGGTACACATGGTGAGAAGCAGAGCATCACACCCTCAGTACAGCAGGGTACACATGGTGATGAGCAGAGCATCACACCCTCAGTACAACAAGGTACACATGGTGAGGAGCAGAGCATCACACCCTCAGTACAGCAGGGTACACATGGTGAGGAGCAGAGCATTACACCTTCAGTACAACAAGGTACACATGGTGAGGAGCAGAGCATCACACCCTCAGTACAACAAGGTACACATGGTGAGGAGCAGAGCATCACACTCTCAGTACAACAAGGTACACATGGTGAGGTAGCATGCCTGCAGGGTGTGCAAAGTGATCTGCAGACCGTCTCACCTGCGGTCTATAGAAGCTGAGTGGCGTCCTGGCACAGACGCTGTCGGGATTTTATTCACTCGTGCCACAGCACGAAACTTTCCACCAGCCAAGAACAATGCCGAGCCGGAGACAATGTGTGTTCTGTGTGCAAGTCTGTGCGGAGTACAGAACCAACCCGACTGTGGTCAGGTGCCTCCCCTTCACCTATAAGTATCATACGTGTCTGTGATCTATGCGGAGTGTGTATGATCTGTGCGGAGTGTGTATGACATGTCTGTGATCTATGCGGAGTGTGTATGACATGTCTGTGATCTGTGCGGAGTGTGTATGACATGTCTGTGATCTATGCGGAGTGTGTATGACATGTCTGTGATCTGTGCGGAGTGTGTATGACATGTCTGTGATCTGTGCGGAGTGTGTATGACATGTCTGTGATCTGTGCGGAGTGTGTATGACATGTCTGTGATCTGTGCGGAGTGTGTATGACATGTCTGTGATCTGTGCGGAGTGTGTATGACATGTCTGTGATCTGTGCGGAGTGTGTATGACATGTCTGTGATCTGTGCGGAGTGTGTATGACATGTGCGGAGTGTGTATGACATGTCTATGATCTGTGCGGAGTGTGTATGACATGTCTGTGATCTGTGCGGAGTGTGTATGACATGTCTGTGATCTGTGCGGAGTGTGTATGACATGTCTGTGATCTGTGCGGAGTGTGTATGACATGTCTGTGATCTGTGCGGAGTGTGTATGACATGTCTGTGATCTGTGCGGAGTGTGTATGACATGTCTGTGATCTGTGCGGAGTGTGTATGACATGTCTGTGATCTGTGCGGAGTGTGTATGACATGTCTGTGATCTGTGCGGAGTGTGTATGACATGTCTGTGATCTGTGCGGAGTGTGTATGACATGTCTGTGATCTGTGCGGAGTGTGTATGACATGTCTGTGATCTGTGCGGAGTGTGTATGACATGTCTGTGATCTGTGCGGAGTGTGTATGACATGTCTGTGATCTGTGCGGAGTGTGTATGACATGTCTGTGATCTGTACGGAGTGTGTATGACATGTGCGGAGTGTGTATGACATGTCTATGATCTGTATGGAGTGTGTATGACGTGCGAAGTGTGTATGACATGTCTGTGATCTGTGCGGAGTGTGTATGACATGTGCGGAGTGTGTATGACATGTCTATGATCTGGGCGGAGTGTGTATGACATGTCTGTGATCTGTGCGGAGTGTGTATGACATGTCTGTGATCTGTGCGGAGTGTGTATGATCTGTGCGGAGTGTGTATGACATGTCTGTGATCTGTGCGGAGTGTGTATGATCTGTGCGGAGTGTGTATGACATGTCTGTGATCTGTGCGGAGTGTGTATGACATGTCTGTGATCTATGCGGAGTGTGTATGACATGTCTGTGATCTGTGCGGAGGGTGTATGACATGTCTGTGACATGTGCGGAGTGTGTATGACATGTGCGGAGTGTGTATGACATGTGCGGAGTGTGTATGACATGTGCGGAGTGTGTATGACATGTCTGTGATCTGTGCGGAGTGTGTATGACATGTCTGTGATCTG
>NW_017306856.1:218845-227371 GCF_000935625.1 Nanorana parkeri | reverse complement strand
TGACGTGTGCGGAGTGTGTATGAGATGTGCGGAGTGTGTATGATATGTGCGGAGTGTGTATGACATGTCTGTGATCTGTGCGGAGTGTGTATGACATGTCTGTGATCTGTGCGGAGTGTGTATGACATGTCTGTGACATGTGCGGAGTGTGTATGACATGTGCGGAGTGTGTATGACATGTGCGGAGTGTGTATGACATGTGCGGAGTGTGTATGACATGTGCGGAGTGTGTATGACATGTGCGGAGTGTGTATGACATGTGCGGAGTGTGTATGACATGTGCGGAGTGTGTATGACATGTCTGTGATCTATGCGGAGTGTGTATGACATGTCTGTGATCTGTGCGGAGTGTGTATGACATGTCTATGATCTGGGCGGAGTGTGTATGACATGTCTGTGATCTGTGCGGAGTGTGTATGACATGTCTGTGATCTGTGCGGAGTGTGTATGACATGTCTGTGATCTGTGCGGAGTGTGTATGACATGTCTGTGATCTGTGCGGAGTGTGTATGACATGTCTGTGATCTGTGCGGAGTGTGTATGACATGTCTGTGATCTGTGCGGAGTGTGTATGACATGTCTGTGATCTGTGCGGAGTGTGTATGACATGTCTGTGATCTGTGCGGAGTGTGTATGACATGTCTGTGATCTGTGCGGAGTGTGTATGACATGTCTGTGATCTGTGCGGAGTGTGTATGACATGTCTGTGATCTGTGCGGAGTGTGTATGACATGTCTGTGATCTGTGCGGAGTGTGTATGACATGTCTGTGATCTGTGCGGAGTGTGTATGACATGTCTGTGATCTGTGCGGAGGGTGTATGACATGTCTGTGACATGTGCGGAGTGTGTATGACATGTGCGGAGTGTGTATGACATGTGCGGAGTGTGTATGACATGTGCGGAGTGTGTATGACATGTGCGGAGTGTGTATGACATGTGCGGAGTGTGTATGACATGTGCGGAGTGTGTATGACATGTGCGGAGTGTGTATGACATGTGCGGAGTGTGTATGACATGTCTGTGATCTATGCGGAGTGTGTATGACATGTCTGTGATCTGTGCGGAGTGTGTATGACATGTCTGTGATCTGTGCGGAGTGTGTATGACATGTCTGTGATCTGTGCGGAGTGTGTATGACATGTCTGTGATCTGTGCGGAGTGTGTATGACATGTCTGTGATCTGTGCGGAGTGTGTATGACATGTCTGTGATCTGTGCGGAGTGTGTATGACATGTCTGTGATCTGTGCGGAGTGTGTATGACATGTCTGTGATCTGTGCGGAGTGTGTATGACATGTCTGTGATCTGTGCGGAGTGTGTATGACATGTCTGTGATCTGTGCGGAGTGTGTATGACATGTCTGTGATCTGTGCGGAGTGTGTATGACATGTCTGTGATCTGTGCGGAGGGTGTATGACATGTCTGTGACATGTGCGGAGTGTGTATGACATGTGCGGAGTGTGTATGACATGTGCGGAGTGTGTATGACATGTGCGGAGTGTGTATGACATGTGCGGAGTGTGTATGACATGTGCGGAGTGTGTATGACATGTGCGGAGTGTGTATGACATGTGCGGAGTGTGTATGACATGTGCGGAGTGTGTATGACATGTCTGTGATCTATGCGGAGTGTGTATGACATGTCTGTGATCTGTGCGGAGTGTGTATGACATGTCTGTGATCTGTGCGGAGTGTGTATGACATGTCTGTGATCTGTGCGGAGTGTGTATGACATGTCTGTGATCTGTGCGGAGTGTGTATGACATGTCTGTGATCTGTGCGGAGTGTGTATGACATGTCTGTGATCTGTGCGGAGTGTGTATGACATGTCTGTGATCTGTGCGGAGTGTGTATGACATGTCTGTGATCTGTGCGGAGTGTGTATGACATGTCTGTGATCTGTGCGGAGTGTGTATGACATGTCTGTGATCTGTGCGGAGTGTGTATGACATGTCTGTGATCTGTGCGGAGTGTGTATGACATGTCTGTGATCTGTGCGGAGTGTGTATGACATGTCTGTGATCTGTGCGGAGTGTGTATGACATGTCTGTGATCTGTGCGGAGTGTGTATGACATGTCTGTGATCTGTGCGGAGTGTGTATGACATGTCTGTGATCTGTGCGGAGGGTGTATGACATGTCTGTGACATGTGCGGAGTGTGTATGACATGTGCGGAGTGTGTATGACATGTCTGTGATCTGTGTGGAGTGTGTATGACATGTCTGTGATCTGTGCGGAGTGCAGGAGCCTCTGAATACTTCTATCCGCTTCCCTGTTTAATAAGTCATACTGCAATAATCCTCAGAAACCAATTCCTGGCAGACACAAGGAGACATTCGTTGCCTATGGGATAAGAATGATCTCACCCATCAGTATAGGGAGGGGTTCTTTACGGTAAGAGCAGTGCAGAGCAATGGAATATCCTACCACAGGAGATGTTATTGGCAAAATCCACAACCAAATGTAACCGCGAATTGATACTTTTGTTACAACTAATACAAATATCAAAATGTTTTTCTACCTTTTTAGACAAAACTGGCCACAATTCCCACACAAGGGGGCGGGATTTATCTGTGGTCATGTCTGGGTCCCTTTTACCTGTAGCAATCCAATGTCAGCCCTGTAGTTGAGCCAAACCAGTAAAATACATGTCCTTCTGATCCTTCCATTAGGTTTAGTCAGGTGCTGGGGGGATTGAGGAGGTTTTGGGGTGTCCTACTGATCTTCAAGTGTCAGGAGAATGGACAGAACTGGACCTATGGTGCCCATACACTGCTGGAATTTTGGCTGACTCCTGCTGATCATTAAAAGATGAATTCTGATTGGCTTTTAGATGGTTACTTTTTACCTTTAATAAATTAGGTAAATTGGGTAAATGGGAAGCTGCTGGCCTGTGTGTAACATGAATTTTAACCCCGGGGCCAATACAAGTGACACGGTGCTGCCCATCACATGAAATCCGAGAGGTTATTTCAGCTTCTGCCCTAGTGTAATACAAGCTGATGTTGGGTTGTGGAGGTCACCAGGGTCCTGGTCCCTTTGTGAAACCACGAATGGTCCTTGCCATGTGTGGTCTCCTCAGATGTGGTGATCACCAGGGTGAAGCCATCTAATGTCCTTGCCATATCTGGTGTTCTCAGATGTGGAGGTCACCAGGGTCCTGGTCCCTCTGTAAAGCCACAAATGGTCCTTGCCATGTGTGGTCTCAGATGTGGAGGTCACCAGGGTCCTGGTCCCTCTGTAAAGCCACAAATGGTCCTTGCCATGTGTGGTCTCAGATGTGGAGGTCACCAGGGTCCTGGTCCCTCTGTAAAGCCACAAATGGTCCTTGCCATGTGTGGTCTCAGATGTGGAGGTCACCAGGGTCCTGGTCCCTCTGTAAAGCCACAAATGGTCCTTGCCATGTGTGGTCTCCTCAGATGTGGAGGTCACCAGGGTCCTGGTCCCTCTGTAAAGCCACAAATGGTCCTTGCCATGTGTGGTCTCCTCAGATGTGGAGGTCACCAGGGTCCTGGTCCCTCTGTAAAGCCACAAATGGTCCTTGCCATGTGTGGTCTCCTCAGATGTGGAGGTCACCAGGGTCCTGGTCCCTCTGTAAAGCCACAAATGGTCCTTGCCATGTGTGGTCTCCTCAGATGCGGAGGTCACCAGGGTCCTGAACCCCCTTGTGAAACCACAAAGGGTCCTTGCCATGTGTGGTCTCCACCTGTGTGTTCCTTCTGGTTTTTCCTCATATGTCTCTCCTGTACCCCTGATTCCGGCATGACTCTACCCCCCTGACAAGTGTTGCCATCTCCACTGTGCCATCCCTGCTCTGTAACCTGTTGTGTGTTCCTTGTTTTTACAAGATGGGGTGGAGATACGACTCCTTCCACAGGTAGCCAGAGGCAACATATAGCAGCGTCTTCCTCCCTCCCTTGCTTTCTCCTCCTTTTTTTTTATAATTTTTTTTTTAATCGCGGTATAACATGTATAAGCATGGCGGAGTCGTCACGCCCAAAGCTGTAGCTCTTCTCAGACACACACCCGACCCGTGGCAGAGTGCTGCAGCATCGCAGGGAAGAGTACGACCACCGTGGAGGACATTTGG
The DNA here is from genome assembly GCF_000935625.1 of Nanorana parkeri. Classification (NCBI taxonomy): domain Eukaryota; kingdom Metazoa; phylum Chordata; class Amphibia; order Anura; family Dicroglossidae; genus Nanorana; species Nanorana parkeri. The sequence continues at coordinate 223,281 of NW_017306856.1, read as the reverse complement.
ACACCTTAAAGAGTTTCTTGTGTGATGCCGAAGACCTTCCCTGACCCAGCAGGAGGATTGGCAGCGCCGGAGGGCGCTTTATCTCTCGGGTTTTGTCTTTTATTGTCTCGGGATATGAAGTGACAGTGTAGCTTGCAGACAAAGGCTTGGGATGTAACTGGAGACCACAGAACAGAGGAAGGCACGGCGGGAGGAGCTGGCAAGACATCGATACTTTGGTGGCATGCTGAGGAGCCGAGACTGAGGAGCCTCGGCAGAGTCTCGTTTGGAAGTTGGCTCTGTCTTTGGAGAGGTCTTCTCCAACGGTCACTTGGGCATCATGAATCACGAGGGGCAGAGGAGGAGAAAGGGGAAGCAGAAGAAGACCTCCAACCAACATCCTGGCCGTTGCCCGGGCCGGCGGACCCGACCGATGGACCGAGTGCTGATGGTCTGCGATGACCTTCCATCTGAGAATGGATATAGCTCTTCTGAGTGCTCGGAAACGGCGAACGGGTGTGAGGCGGCGAACGGGTGTGTGAAGGATCGCACCAGCGTCTACCTAGGATCCGTCTACTCCATCCGCTCGGAGCTGGAACTGAGAGAATTGTATGACTCCTCTTTTTCCGTCCGTCTCTTCTTCTCCCCTTGTGGTCCTTCCTGTGTTTGGGGTCATGTGTGGAGGCTGGGTGACTGGACACTGTGGGGTGGGATGTTGGGAGAGGAAACCAGACAACGCAGCTGTCAAATTAGTGCGTAGGAGGCAGGTGAAGTCTGGAGCCTCCTGTATGCATGAACAGGGTGGGCGACCTTAGCACTCCAGTGTGGTGAAACTCCAAAACCCATCATGCCTCTGCCTCTGGGAGTCATGCCTGTGGCTGTCGGGCTTGCAATGCCTCATGGGATTTGTAGTGCCATGGTTGCCCACTGCTGGTCTGCAATGATGTGACCGGTACAAGCTCTTCTGCTGAAAATGAGGTCATGTGGCACCAAAACCTTCAGCACCTCTTGTAGGGACTCCCCTTCATGCTGGAAGCAGTCAGGATACAAATATTGAGTTAACATTGCTGACTTGTTTCAGTGCTCTGCGCAGTCATCCCCATCATTAATACCTAGCGAGCCGCTAACCTGAACCAAGCACACCTGCTGCAAGGTCAGACTTCACTAGCTGCATGCTTGTTCCAGGTCAGTGACTCAGTGAAGGCAGATCCAAATGAGCCGTAGCAGCAACCGTGACACCGTCCTGGCAGATTCACTTTGGTGTTTACCTGATTGTGACAAAAGCAGAATTTGGGTCTCTTATGCCGATGTTTTGGGTTCTGCACGGCATGCAGTATGTTGCACTCTGCGTGCTTTGTGTTGTAGCCAATGCTATCTATAGGCTTAGATTAACTCCTTCCCGTCAGCAGGTATGGGGCGACAGGCGTTGTGTAACCAGACACCAGACCTGCGTGAGATATTGCGCCTGCGGGGGGATGTGCGCGTGGCGTGATAAATATCTCTCCGCTGTATAGGTCCAGCGGCCCGAGCGCTGCACGTATTCCTGATAAGGCAAGAAGAGAAGAGCAGTAGCCTAAAGCAATCATGTCAAGGGATTCATAATTGCCATCTGTAGCCAGCTAAGACTTCCTGTACCTGCAAAATAATGATCCCATGTCTTTTCCCAGGATCCTCGTCCCCCTGTTCCTGTAATTGGCATGCGGCCCTTACCAGAGGCCTGTGCAAGGCTTAAAAGTTACATTGTATCTAAACATAGAAAAATATATTTACCCTTAGATGTGGCAGGTGCATTCGCTTTGCCTTTTTCTTTACCTGGTGGTCCTGCCAGTAACACACTTCCTGTCCTTGGGTGACAACACACGCCGCTCTGTATCTATGGAGGAGCAGCGTTGTCACCCTGACAGAGGACTAGCCGCCTCCCCCCTTCTCATTGCTGGAACATTGGAGGATGTTCTCTAGTCCACAGTGGTGACTGATAACACTGCTTGAGCTTTCCGTGCATCACAGAGCACAGGAAGTGATCGGCTCACAAGATTCCTGGCAGGATCAACCGGTATTTTTTGCGAACGTATGCAAGTAAATATATTTAACAGACCAAAAGGGAGCAATTAAAGGAAGTTTGATGGTGTTTTTATAAACTTACATTTTATATCGATTTTAGACTCATTTAAGATTGGCATCTCCAGCAATTTCATTTTTTTGGGGGTTTTATGGAGTTAAAATGGCAGCAAACGTTAAGCGGACGGCTGGCAGATTGGCAGATGCTACTCTCCCTGTATACAGGTTCTCTTTTACAGAAGAACTCTGGGCATTTAAACAATTAACCTTTTGCATTGGGGCTACCCCCGCGCTGCAAGGGTTAACTGCTCGTTATGGTCTAGGGCAGTTGTAGCCAAACTGCGGCCCTCCAGCTGTGGTGGAACTACAAATCCCATGAGGCATTGCAAGATTCTCACAGCCACAGACATGACTCCCGGAGAGAGATGCTTCATGGGATTTGTAGTTTCACCTCAGCTGGTGGGCCAGAGTTTGGCTACCCCTGGCCTAGGGGTAAAATAATACTCACCGGATTGTTGGTCCTGCTGGGCTCTTTCTCCCCTGGGCCCGTCATGTTATCGGGTCCATTGGACTTGCCTTACGCACAGCCGGAGCAGAGGGGAAGAGAGGTGAGCAGTCAGCACCGAGGATCGGGTGAGTGTATCTGCTTTACTTTACATCCTGAACCAAGTTGAGCACTAAAGCCGTGCGGTGCAGAGTAAGGGGTTAATTCTTTAAATGCCCGGCATTCCTCTTTAAAGGTGTGCCGTAGTATCACATTTCCATCGCTCCCTATATACTGACAGTCGGGAAGGAGGGATGAAGAATGAATGATTGATGTATTCTGGTGCGGCAAGTCCCTTGGAATGCCTTTAAGTGAATTTACCAGATCTGAGCCCCGGGTGGCACATTGGGGGGGCAGGAAGCGTCACCCCCTCATCTGAAGATTCCCCTGCAGGGGATGGTGCATTGAATTTTTAATGCAAAATTAAAATCTCCTAACTCTGCCATAGACATAAACTTAGAACCGTTATAACTAGGGATGCACCGATATATCGGCCGAAAATGGCACTTTTGGCAACATACATCGGCACATCCCTGGTTTATTTTCTCCCCGCTGGGCGCTGTCCCAGCGGGGGGAAAGAAAGTGACAGCCGGCCGAGCACTGCAGGACGAGAGCGCTGTCAGCGGCCGGCGTCTCTCCTCCCACACCGCTCAGTCGCCTATAACAGTCCGGCAGAGCGGCGTGGGGGCGGAGACGGCGCTGTCACAGGAGGCTGTGACATCGTGTCATGGTATGTTAACTATATCCTCAATTATGAATGAATGGGAAGTGATATACATCACCTCCTGTTCATTCATGATTGTGGTTATAGTAAACAAACTATGTCCTCATGTTATGAATGATCAGGGACACTCAGTATAGAGGATTCCTGTTCATTGATAACAGGGGACACAGAAAAAGAGACTGAGGACTCTGTGTGTCTCCGAGGACTCTGTGTTCTCAATCTCTTTTTCTATTTTAAAAGGGAAATATCAGGGGTCTGTTTTAGACCCCAAATACTTCCCCGAAGCCCCTAAAGTAAAAAATAAAAATATTTAATAAAAAATGAATTCATAAATAAATATAAAAAGTTTATAAAAAATAAAATATTTTAAAAAATAAAAAACATTTTCGCTATCGGTTTCGGCCTGACATATATTTTTTTTAATTTTGGTTTCGTTTCGGTGCACCTCTAGTTATAACCTCACCGTAATATATCTTGTACAGGTATCTGGGTGTCAGAATCCTTGTGGGCACTCCACAATATCTATTTGACGATCTAAACAAGTCCCAAATCTAATGAATATGGGATGTGCAAGCTTTAATAAAGCAAACCCTGGGGATCTACCTGGAGAACAACATGGAAGTGGCCAAACATCATTTGTTTTTAAGGAGATCATCTATTAGGGGGGTACGACCTCCAATTATGTGTTGTGGAGTCTAAGTAGTGATCACCTCGCCCCACATCTCCATTCTTTTTGATGCACACAGCCCTGAAACATCTCCCTCCCCATCTATTTAACTTCCCAGCTCCTTCTGGGTACCCAGGAAGCGGTTGCTATAGCAACACTGCCCACCCACAATGCAGCCAGTTAGGTGGCGGGGACTTTTGCCTTTCCGTCCCACTGACCAATCACAACTGGAGAAGGAGTGGGCGCTCCGCGCCTCCACATGGCTTTCTCCTGCTCTCCGGAGTCGACTCGCCGCTCTGCAGCCGCCACTCTACCCGTCAGTGGAGGTACAGACCGCAAAACCCTGCCATCATCCACCAGTCACGGCGGGGAGATGGCGAAGGTCCTGTTGCCAGTTTAGGTTGTCTGCCACGTTTTTATTGCTGGGCAGGTTCACCCTCTCTATTCGTCCTGTTTGATTTGAC
>NW_017306856.1:212842-218788 GCF_000935625.1 Nanorana parkeri | reverse complement strand
CTGGAGAAATAATAACCTTCACAGACAATTCGGGGACTAAGACCGCATCTCATGTTTGCTCTCTCCCTGTATGTGTATCTCCTGCACAGAAAGTGACAGTCTCCTTCCTTCCACCCGCAGACCCATGCTGATCGATATGAACAGGGTGTACCGACAGACCAACCTGGAGAACCTGGATCAGGCCTTCACAGTAGCCGAGAGGGAGCTGGGTGTCACCAGACTGTTGGACCCCGAGGGTGAGTCCTTCATCCTAGGTGCTCTGATATGAGGGGGCGCTTTATAACACAATGGCTGTTTTTTTGCTGCACGTCGCCCCATTTTTCTGCCTAGTCAGGGGCGAGCGAACTCCGGCCCTCCAGCTGTGGTGAAACTACAAATCCGATCATGCATTTCTCTCTGGGAGTCGTGGCTGTAATGCCTCATGGGACTTGTAGTTTCAATAACAGCTGGAGCGGCTGGCGTTTTCCCACCCCTGTGCCAAGCTGTCCATCTTACAAAAAGGGGGTGACATCTAAAAAAAGTCATGCACAGTATATGTTTCACATGTAACCAGTAGATGAGTCCCTGAGGGAGCATATATAAGTGACTAACCCCTCCAATGTTCCCGGTGGTTAGTTACATATTTAACATGTAACCAAGTTTGTGTCCTCTGTGTGTAGATGGAATATATACATTGTATCAGTTCTCCGTCTTGTCTTTCCCTTTTTGTCTTTCATATTGCTAAGCAGTTTCTTGTTTCCTCAGATGTGGACGTCCCCCAGCCAGATGAAAAATCGATCATTACATACGTGTCTTCCCTGTATGATGCCATGCCCAGAGTCCCTGATGTTCAGGATGGCGTCAGAGCCAACGTGAGTGTCCGGAATATTGGGGGGGGAGGGGGGCAGAGCTGGTACTTTCAGCGATCTGTTGGTTAAACGTGGTGTTTCCTGGCAGGAGCTGGAGCTGCGGTGGACGGAATACTACGAGAGGGTCACCATGCTGCTGCAGTGGATCAGACACTACACCATCATCTTCGAGGAGAAGAGATTCCCAGGCAGCTATGAGGAAATTGAGGTATGTGGCTTGACGGGGCAATGCAGACCTGCCAAAATCTGGTTCTGGTGATTTAACAGGTTTTTGCTGGCATATGGGAACGGGGGCATTACCATCACTTATATCCTAATAGGATGACAGATGTGGCTTAATTTCCCAACCCAGCACCAAACAAAATTTGACACGGTGAGGTTATAACATGACAGAACAGTCTGGCAAACAAGGCGATAGAGTGGGGTACAGGGGATTTCGGCACACAAGGAGTTAGAGTGGTGTAGAAGAGGAGCCTGACACAGAAGGAGTTACAGCGGGATAGAAGAGAAGCCTGGCACAGAAGGGGTTACAGCGTGGTAGAAGAGGAGCCTGGCACAGAATGGGTTACAGAAGGGGTAGAAGAGGAGCCTGGCACAGAAGGGGGTTACATCCGGATAGAGGAGCAGCCTGGCACAGAAGGGGGTTACAGCGGGGTAGAAGAGGAGCCTGGCACAGAAGGGGTTACAGCAGGGTAGAAGAGGAGCCTGGCACAGAAGGGGTTACAGCGGGGTAGAAGAGGAGCCTGGCACAGAAGGGGTTACACCTGGGTAGAAGATGAGCCTGGCACAGAAGGGGTAGAAGAGGAGCCTGGCACAGAAGGGGTTACAGTGGGGTAGAAGAGGAGCCTGGCACAGAAGGGGTTATAGAAGAGGAGCCTGGCACAGAAGGGGTTACAGCGGGGTAGAAGAGCCTGGCACAGAAGGGGTTACAGAGGGGTAGAAGAGCCTGTCACAGAAGGGGTTACACCGGGGTAGAAGAGGAGCCTGGCACAGAAGGGGTTACACCGGGGTAGAAGAGGAGCCTGGCACAGAAGGGGTTACAGTGGGGTTGTGGGTAGAGGAGGAGCGCCGCGCAGAAAGGGGTTTACACCGGGGTAGAAGAGGAGCCTGGCACAGAAGGGGTTACAGCGGGGTAGAAGAGGAGCCTGGCACAGAAGGGGTTACACCGGGGTAGAAGAGGAGCCTGGCACAGAAGGGGTTACAGCGGGGTAGAAGAGGAGCCTGGCACAGAAGGGGTTACACCTGGGTAGAAGATGAGCCTGGCACAGAAGGGGTAGAAGAGGAGCCTGGCACAGAAGGGGTTACAGTGGGGTAGAAGAGGAGCCTGGCACAGAAGGGGTTATAGAAGAGGAGCCTGGCACAGAAGGGGTTACAGCGGGGTAGAAGAGCCTGGCACAGAAGGGGTTACAGAGGGGTAGAAGAGCCTGTCACAGAAGGGGTTACACCGGGGTAGAAGAGGAGCCTGGCACAGAAGGGGTTACACCGGGGTAGAAGAGGAGCCTGGCACAGAAGGGGTTACAGTGGGGTTGAAGATGAGCCTGGCACAGAAGGGGTTACACCGGGGGAGAAGAGGAGCCTGGCACAGAATGGGTTACAGTGGGGTTGAAGATGAGCCTGGCACAGAAGGGGTTACAGAAGGGTAGAAGATGAGCCTGGCACAGAAGGGGTTATAGAAGGGGTAGAAGAGGAGCCTGGCACAGAAGGGCTTATAGAAGGGGTAGAAGAGGAGCCTGGCACAGAAGGGGTTACAGCGGGGTAGAAGAGGAGCCTGGCACAGAAGGGGTTACAGCGGGGTAGAAGAGGAGCCTGGCACAGAAGGGGTTACACCTGGGTAGAAGATGAGCCTGGCACAGAAGGGGTTACAGCGGGGTAGAAGAGGAGCCTGGCACAGAAGGGGTTACACCGGGGTAGAAGAGGAGCCTGGCACAGAAGGGGTTACAGCGGGGTAGAAGAGGAGCCTGGCACAGAAGGGGTTACACCGGGGTAGAAGAGGAGCCTGGCACAGAAGGGGTTACAGCGGGGTAGAAGAGGAGCCTGGCACAGAAGGGGTTACAGCGGGGTAGAAGAGGAGCCTGGCACAGAAGGGGTTACAGCGGGGTAGAAGAGGAGCCTGGCACAGAAGGGGTTACACCGGGGTAGAAGAGGAGCCTGGCACAGAATGGGTTACAGCGGGGTAGAAGAAGAGCCTGGCACAAAAGGGGTTACAGTGGGGTTGAAGAGGAGCCTGGCACAGAATGGGTTACAGCGTGGTAGAAGAGGAGCCTGGCACAGAATGGGTTACAGCGGGGTAGAAGAAGAGCCTGGCACAGAAGGGGTAGAAGATGAGCCTGGCACAAAAGGGGTTACAGTGGGGTTGAAGAGGAGCCTGGCACAGAATGGGTTACAGCGTGGTAGAAGAGGAGCCTGGCACAGAATGGGTTACAGCGGGGTAGAAGAAGAGCCTGGCACAGAAGGGGTAGAAGATGAGCCTGGCACAAAAGGGGTTACAGTGGGGTTGAAGAGGAGCCTGGCACAGAAGGGGTAGAAGATGAGCCTGGCACAAAAGGGGTTACAGTGGGGTTGAAGAGGAGCCTGGCACAGAAGGGGTAGAAGATGAGCCTGGCACAGAAGGGGTTACACCGGGGGTAGAAGAGGAGTCTGGCACAGAAGGGGTTACAGCAGAGCTCTGTGCGGGGTTTAACAGAACATTGCGGTCTTCTCATATCGATCTGTCATGTGATCATATTGGACAATGCTGTGCGTGTCATAGGATGATGAGCGGATCGGAACCATGTGACACGCCGTCTCTTGGAATGTTCCTCCTCTCAGTATGGTCACATAAATAGATTTTCTGCCTGTAGGCTCTTTGATTGGTTGTTGGCGCAGCACAGACATTTCTCTTTCCTCCGGCTTTCAGGGATCAGATGCACACGCCATATAACATGACACATATATGTAGCATCCCATATCAATGGAAATGTTCTGCAATCCACAAGTAGCCTCCGGTCACGGATTGCTTGTCCGGCGCTGAGCTGGACTCCCATTTCCATTAACCCTTTCCTGTCCTCTGCAGATCCTGTGGCGGCAGTTCCTGAAATTTAAAGAGACAGATCTCCCCAGTAAAGAGGCAGACAAGAACCAGTCCAAGCTCCAGTATCAGTCTCTGGAGGTGAGTAGAGTGCAGCAACCATTCTTCTTGGCGCTTTCGTTGTCCATCCACTTGTGTCTGACTCTGCTGCCCTCTGACCTCAGGGTGCTGTGAAGTCTGGGCAGCTGAAGGTGCCCCCCGGGTACCACCCGCTGGATGTAGAGAAGGAATGGGGGAAACTACACGTGTCCATCCTGGAGAGGGAGAAACTGCTGCGGATAGAATTGGAGAGGTAAAAGGATGAGCTGTTGTACATTTATCTAACGTGTAACACCAACATTCTGCGTCTTCTGAATCACTTTTATTGTGTAGTTAAGTTATTTCGGGGGGAAAAAACAGTAAAAGGTTTTGTGTAACAGACCTGTATGGTTCCTACATCGAGGTCCAAACACAGGCGAGAAGGCCTGTGAGGTTCCTATGAAGAGGTCTAAACATGAGTGAGGAGACCTGTGAGGTTCCTATAAAGAGGTCCTAAGATGGGTGAGGAGACTTGCAAGTTTCCTATAAGGAGCTCTAAACATGAGTGAGGAGACCTGCGAGGTTCCTATAAAGAGGTCTGAACACGGGTGAGGAGACCTGCGAGGTTCCTATAAAGAGGTCCTAAGACGGGTGAGGAGACCTGCGAGGTTCCTACATAGAGGCTCAAACACATAAAAAGAGGACGGTTTCTATGAAGGCTCCATACAGAGGAGAAGAGGAGACCTATGAGGCTCTTCTTATATAGAACTCTAGACACATGAGAAGAGGAGACCTTTGAGGTTCCTATATTGAGCTCTGGATACAGGTGAGTAGCAGATCAGTGAGGTTCCTAAAAGAGGTCTAAACACAGGAGAAGAGGAGATCTGTAAGTTTCCTATATAGAGGTCCAAACACAGGTGAGGAGACCGGTGGGGCTTCTATATAGAGTCCTGAACATAGGAAAAGATGACACCTATGAGGCTCCCATTGGGGCTTCAAACACAGAAGAGGAGACCTGTGATGTTCTAAATAAAAATTGACACACGTGAAGTAGTGACCAGTGAGGTTCCTCTATAGACCTCCGTACACAGGTGACCAGTGAGGTTCCTATATAGACCTCCGTACACAGGTGACCAGTGAGGTTCCTATATAGAGCTCCATACACAGGTGACCAGTGAGGTTCCTATATAGAGCTCCATACACGAGTGACCAGTGAGGTTCCTATATAGACCTCCGTACACAGGTGACCAGTGAGGTTCCTATATAGAGCTCCATACACGAGTGACCAGTGAGGTTCCTATATAGACCTCCGTACACAGGTGACCAGTGAGGTTCCTATATAGAGCTCCATACACAGGTGACCAGTGAGTTTCTTATATAGAGCTCCGAACACAGGTGACCAGTGAGGTTCCTATCTAGTGCTCCATACACGGGTGACCAGTTAGGATACTATCTAGAGCTCCATACACAGGTTCTGTACACAGGTGACCAGTGAGTTTCTTGTATAGACCTCCGTACACAGGTGACCAGTGAGGCTCCTCTATAGAGTTCTGTACACATGTGACCAGTGAGGTTCCTATATAGACCTCCATACACAGGTGACCAGTGAGGTTCCTATATAGAGCTCCGTACACAGGTGACCAGTGAGGTTCCTATATAGAGCTCCGTACACAGGTGACCAGTGAGGTTCCTATATCGAGCTCCATACACGGGTGACCAGGAGATGGGCAGAAACCTCAGGACCGGGGATTTAGGCTCAGGTCTCTGATTGCTGCAAGTTGGACAATAAGACTGCTGGGACTTGCAGTTCCATATCAGCTGCGTGCTGCTTGTTGGACACTGTGACTGCTGGGAGCTATAGTTCCATATTGGCTACCTGGACGCTGGGATTGCTGAGACTTGTTGTTCCCTATTGGCTGCATGTTACTATCTGGACACTGGGATTGCTGAGTCTTGTGGTACTACCCAGGCAGGAGGGTATTCATTGCTGGATTCCTGTTTTATTACTCGTTG
>NW_017306856.1:207918-211626 GCF_000935625.1 Nanorana parkeri | reverse complement strand
CCGTACATCAGGTCCTGTGTACTCGGCCTCCTTGTGCGCTCTCTCTCTGCGCTCTTGGTCCCTCTCGGCCCCCCTTTCCTTCTACATCCATTTCTATATCAATCTTCAGACACATTGAAGAGATCTGCGAGCTCCTCGTAGCTCAGACCATACAGAGAACGAGGACTGCGGTCAGGAACTTTGAGTCCCGGTGACCACATTAACGTACATTCAGAGAAAGTTTATTCTGGGTGACTGCGCTCGGCTGCAGGAAAAGCCTCCGTCTGCGCTCGGCTGGCTCTGCAGTAACCAGTGTTTGTGTTGGTAACGGGGCCAGATTGGCATTTTTCGTGACGTTTTTTGGTGCGGTGTAGCGGCTGAGGCGGGAGGCTTCCTCCTATGACTCACCTCGTTCTGGGGAACTCGTCCAACGACTGCCAGACAAAGCCAGAAGAGATTTTTGTGTGCGGGTCGGCCTATTGTGTAACCAGAGCGCGCTTTACCCGCTCGCTGCGCTGAATGTCATTCTTGACTGTAGATCTAGGAGGAATTTTTACAGATCTAATAGAATTATCCGGATGACAGAGGAGGACGGTGTCTGGGCTCCGGGTTCTAAGAATCGCAGTTATGAGAGAGGACGGAAAAAGTTGAGGCGGAAAGAAAAAAAAAAGTTTGGTGAGTCACTCGGTAATTGGATCCAGCCCGTCAGACGTGAGTGAGTGAGGGCGGAGCGGGGACGGCGCTGCTGGCTCTCTGTGCTGCACATCTGCAGCCGTGCGGGGACCTGGAGCGATGACTGGAGGGAACGCACGCCTCGGATAGGTGAGCGCTTCTTCACGGGGGGGTGGAGCCTGAAGAGCATTACCTCCCATGTCATGCAGAACCCAACATTCTCGTCTTTCCAAATCTGTATTGTAACTGCTTGCTGTCATAAATTGTATCCCCCTGCGCTCTCTGCAGACGCAGTGTATCCCCCCTGCGCTCTCTGCAGACGCGGTGTATCCCCCCGCGCTCTCTGCAGACGCGGTGTATCCCCCCTGCGCTCTCTGCAGACGCGGTGTATGCCCCCCGCGCTCTCTGCAGACGCGGTGTATGCCCCCCGCGCTCTCTGCAGACGCGGTGTATCCCCCCGCGCTCTCTGCAGACGCGGTGTATCCCCCCGCACTCTCTGCAGACGCGGTGTATGCCCCCTGCGCTCTCTGCAGATGCGGTGTATCCCCCTGCGCTCTCTGCAGATGCGGTGTATCCCCCTGCGCTCTCTGCAGATGCGGTGTATCCCCCTGCGCTCTCTGCAGATGCGGTGTATCCCCCTGCGCTCTCTGCAGACGCGGTGTATCCCCCTGCGCTCTCTGCAGACGCGTTGTATCCCCCCGCGCTCTCTGCAGACGCGTTGTATCCCCCCGCGCTCTCTGCAGCCGCTTTGTATCCCCCCGCGCTCTCTGCAGCCTCGTTGTATCCTGCTGCGCTCTCTGCAGACGCGGCGTATCGGTCTGTGTTCCGCCTCTGATGTTTGTTGAGGTTTATCTTGGGCAGTTTATAATGAGGGTGAGGCTGATTCTATTCACTGCCACAGAATGGCCGAACTTCTGTTTTGTTCATTGTTAATGTTTGCATCATTTTTACAACACAACACTTCCAAATTGATTGAATACTTTACTGTCGGTAGCACTAAAACGGTTATTTTATATGAGGCAAAGTGCAGACTTGGGAACACACGGCTGGCAATCGGCAGAAAGAGACCAAATACTCCATTTGAGTCCGACCCGTTTAAAAAATTTTTTTAATCTTTTGTTGGTTTCTGTTTTTATTTTGTTTTTTATTCTTTTTTTCTTTTTGTCGTTTTTTTTGTTCTTTTTTTACACTTTTTTTTTTTTTTGTATAGATCTATGTGTGTCCCAAGAATGCTTACATTTCCCTTTCTTTGACTGACTCACTACCTCTGCTGGAAGTCTGTTCCAACATCTACTACTCTTTCCATAAAATAATACTTTCTAAGGTTACTCTTGAACTCTCCACCCGGTAGTCTCAGGTCAAGTCCCCGTGTTCTACATCTTGGCTTCATACTGAACATCCTGCCCTCCTGAACTTACACCTTTCAATCCCATTTGATGACCACATCCTTATCCTTTGTGGATATTAAAGGAGAACTATGGGGTTAAGGCTTTTCCCCATAGTTCTCCTTAGGGTAACGGGAGGACACAAACTAGCGTCCTCCTGTCACCCTGGGCTCAGTACACCGCGAGCTACAGCTCCCCGTATACTGAGAAGCTGAAGCGGATCCCGACAATTGTGCCGGTATCCGCCCAGCTGCGTGATTGACAGCTGGCTCTGCCTATCTAGAGGCAGAGCCAGCTGTACCCGCCCCCTCCCCTGTCTGTTCCGCCAGTCAGCACTGGCGGTGAGGGGGGAATCCAGTCTCTCCCCTGTCACGGCAGAGAGCCGTGACAGGATCGAGAGGTGAGCGAACGCCGGTATGTGTTCGCTCACCTCCCGATCTACTGAGCCGACCTGTGACAGTCTCATTGTCACAGGTCGGCTAGAACTATGAGGTGAGTGAAAAGCACTCGTCTCATGGTTCTCCTTTAAGGAATATATTTCGCGTTTTTGTGGCGGGAGTTCAGCTTTGTAGCTTCTGCAGATCTCTGATACGGAATGGCCGCTGTGACTCTGCGTCTCTTCACATTTATTTACATACTGCAAAGCACATAACCAGACGATTTGTTACACATTGAAATATCCTAAACCGATGTTTCTGCCGGACAGGTTGGAGCGTCTGCAGCGCATCGTCAGCAAACTACAGATGGAGTCGGGACTGTGCGAGGAGCAGCTGAACCAGGCCGACGGCTTGCTGCAAACGGTGAGTTTGAGGCGCCATCTTGCCGGGACCACCAGATGTGGTGTATGAATCCGAGACCTAATATCTGGACACAAGAAGTCCGAAAGATATGTAGGACATTTTGGAACGCATCACATGTGTATTCATATGGATGGAGTGTGGAAGGGATAGACCATCTGGCAAGTTTTTATTGCAAACTGTGGGAGATTCAGCCTCTTGGTTTGTCATGGAGACCAAATTACATAGTATTTGAGGTTGCATAAAGACATTAGCCCATCAAGTCCAACCTATTAGGATCTCATTCTAGGAGTACCTGTACCCCTGTATATTACCTGTACCCCTGTATATTACCTGTACCCCTGTATATTACCTGTACCCCTGTATATTACTGATATACCACATCCACCGGCTTACCTCCGTCCATATCTCTACTCACCCCCTCATAAAAAGTTAGCAAGTTAGTTAGGCAGGAACGGTCTTTCCTGAACCCGTGCTGATTGTCATTAACTATCCCGTTTTCCTGAACAAATTCTACCAGATAAATGATGGCGAATCCTAAATTTGTCATGTGAGCAAGAGGTGAGGGGAAATCTCCCGAAGGGGATATGCAGTATGTGTTGGTGACAACTGGCTACATTGGCAATTCCCTCACTTTGGGGAAATGTCTTCTTCCTGTTGTGTCTCCAGGGCAGGAAATGAAGGAAAAACTCCCCAGCAGGAGACAGAGGGCAACAAATAACTTTTAATAGGAGTTGTAACCCTTTCCCCTTCTTATCAACACAAAAGGTTTGGCTATACATACTGTACATGTTAAAACTGAAGTCGTGGCAGATATAAAAGACGACATAATGCGGAACCCCCCCCCCCCCCCCCCCTCCCAACCCCACCCCGTC
>NW_017306856.1:202757-207890 GCF_000935625.1 Nanorana parkeri | reverse complement strand
CCCATGCCATACCCAGGTCCTGTGCCGCCATATTCCTCTATTTGGACATCAGGAGCTGGCTGTCTACTTTGGGTTTAGACAGCCAGCCCCTGATGACCCAACTCCAAGCCTGCCTCCTTGGCCCTCTGTTTTTCCGCCCCTCTCTCTATGTTAAGTAGATGTTATTCTTGTCTAGTTGATGCTGTGCTGCAGCAATATGGCTGCCATTAAAACAAAAATATGCGCAGCACCACCTAAATTTTAGGTCTCTTAGTCCCCCTGCAAATTTCCACAAATACCTGTTGATCCTTACAGTGAAGTCCTCCTATTGCATCTTCCTGTAATGGGGTGGCAACAATGCTGCACTGCTCCTGAATTGAGAGCAGCATTGTCACTCTCATATAGGCTGCACATGCTTGCATTACAGTGGGATGAGAAGACATTGTAGGGGGTGTGGCCTGTAGTTTGTCAGTAAGCACACCCAGTCCCACCCACTGCATTCTAGATTGACAGCACCACCTCTGCTGCTGAAACCCTCCCACTGTGAGCTGCAGTGTTTAGGGGGGGTGGAGCATGTGAGACACAAATGGAGGAGGAATTGGCTCAGTCAGGGAAGGTAAAGGAAGGATGTTTTGGGTTAGTACATGAGTCTTGTGTATAACTGGATTTGGGACTTGTTTGGACATACAGGAGGATTTAGTTGAACTTTAAAGACGTGTGTGGGTCATGGCACCCAGGACAGCAGACAAAATGAGTGACTTTGTAATATCTGGTGTGTTTCTCATCCCTTCCTTTATAGAATATACGCCTACTAAATGCCGGGAAAGCACCACAGCGAGCCGGGGACATTGAGAGAGATCTGGATAAGGCAGACACCATGATTCGTGTCCTTTTCAATGATGTACAAGCTCTTAAAGACGGGCGCCATCCACAGGGCGAGCAGATGTACCGCAGGTATGGGATTGTTGAATTCAATGCACAGAAGCGCAAGGACTTTATACTTTTCCTTTAATGAATATTAGCCTAATAATGGACCCATCTTAAGGGTACAAAGTGCTATAAATTAGTATAGAAAGCTGCCTACTGGGCTTTGTTCTCACCATTGTCCGTCATTGGATGTTTGGATGGTGTCTACCACTGTAAGGCCAGCTCAAGTGCTTACATCATCATATGACATCATCACTTCCAATGGCCTTACGCTTTATTTGTGTCTTTTTTTACCAACAGGGTTTACCGCCTCCACGAGCGTCTGGTCGCCATCCGCACAGAGTACAACCTTCGCATTAAGTCTGGAGCAACTCAGGTCATCACCCAAGTTACCCACGTCACCACGACCTCCGAAAAGGACGTCACCCTGCGTTACTTCCAGGATCTCCTGGCCTGGGTAGAAGAGAACCAGAAACGTATTAATACGGCTGAATGGGGATCCGACCTGCCCAGTGTGGAGTCCCAACTGGGAAGCCATCGTGGCCTCCACCAGTCCATCAACGAGTTCCGGGCCAAGATAGAGCGAGCACGGACTGATGAGGTGAGCACCTGTCACCGAGGGCACAAGGGGTCCCTTTCTGTGGGAATGTATTCCTTTTATGTATTGATGGGCAGATATAGTGAACAGTCATAGTTACAGGTTGCCATGAAAAGAAGGTTTTACATGGCTCTACTCTTGATGGACGTGAGACATTGCGTACAATCTTTTTAGAGCCTAAAACAAGAGGTATATGTCCTGTTTCAGGTGTCTTCTGCTCCAATACTACAAGATCCTATTCAAAGTGGAACGCCAACCCAAACTTGTGTTTTTAGTTTAGAAGAGTCGGAGCCTCTGCCAGGAATTCGCAATCTGTGTCAACGGGAATAACTCCTGTATTGACCTAGTTTAAAGCATAGGAATTAAATTGAACCATTAGGGATGGGCACCACACCCCCAATTAGAATTGTATACAAGAAAAGAAAAGCGGGGCTTTAAAAGTGTCCAAACATACATGGTTTTGTATAAACGTATATTTAATACATACATAAAGACTTGGTTACAATTAAAATGTCATTGACATGATACAATGTTACATTGAAATCAAACTACCTCCTTTTGGTGCCCATACATGTGTACATATATATATATATAATTCATTAGTATAACATGGACTCCTTGAGTCCTGATTTCTGTAATAGTTGTATGATCCACTGTGGGCCCCATCTCCGACGCGTTTCGCAGCTGTATGTGCTTCCTCAGGGAGGTTGGAGGTATTTTCATGTTCACAAAGATGGCTGGATCTTTGGCCCCACATGCTGTCTCGCAATCACCAAACAGGTGAACAGGTGGGAGGTAACCGGGGATAAACAGGACTATTGCAGAAAATCCCATCGTCTGTGTTGTCCAGGATCAGCAGTCCTGTATTGACCTAGTTGAACTCTCCAGAGCCAACTTTGAGACATGTGCCATAATTTCTACTGCAGTGGAGTTACCTTCCTAAAAAGGGGTTACATTCATGTGTAAGACATTTTTTTCTCTACTTTAAACAATATTTTAAAAAGCATTTCAGAAAAATCAGCTTTTTCATTAACTAGAAATTGAAAGCCTCTGTAAAGAAGCTTCTCCAATGCCAAACATGTTACATTCCGGTCTGGGTGCGGCAGCAAGTGATGCAAACTATTTTGAGGGCAGACTCATGTCAACGATGATGTGAGCAGCGTGTGTTTATGTTAACACGTGGTGGCAGCTTCCATGTGTACATGTGAAGGGTTAACTGTTCAGTTGACCTGCCCCAAGAGATGGCCTGCTGGTGTTTAGGTTGTTGTCCAGAAAGCTGGAAATCTCTGCAGAGTGAGACGGAGAGTCTCTTGTGTTAAAGATTCATTTGTAAGCTAATTGAGTAGAATAAAACGGCAAGCCGCACAACCCAGAACCAATGTTAAAATTGTATCCAACCACCTGCTTGGTCTTTATGGACCATGCCACCAGGTACCACCAGAAACAATGTGCGCCTACAAAGGTGGGTGGCAATAGCTCGGCCTTTACATACTCGACCACCAAATAACCCCGACCATACCACCAGGTAAACGTCACAATTCTTGAGGGTAGAGTGCTGAACAGTCCCAAAAATTGCAGTTTTAACCAAGCTCTTGTTTCTCTTCTCAGGGTCAGATTCCGGGTTCTCGGGGAGCCTATCAGGACTATCTGGGAAAACTGGACTTACAGTATGCCAAGCTGCTGGTAAGAGTCTCTTCTGTGCTGGCCTGATGGGGTCTGAAGTGTCTAATTCTGGGGTATGATTATCAGGTGGTGGTTGTTTTTATTCATACCTCTCTATTTTTATTCCAGAACTCTTCCAAGGCCAGACTCCGCAACTTGGAGAGCCTCAACACCTTTGTGGCTGCTGCCACTAAAGAGCTGATGTGGCTGAACGACAAGGAGGAGGAAGAAGTGAACTTTGACTGGAGCGACCGCAACACCAACATGACCAGCAAGAAGGACAACTACTCTGTGAGTTCT
Source organism: Nanorana parkeri (assembly GCF_000935625.1). Taxonomy (NCBI): domain Eukaryota; kingdom Metazoa; phylum Chordata; class Amphibia; order Anura; family Dicroglossidae; genus Nanorana; species Nanorana parkeri. The sequence continues at coordinate 204,424 of NW_017306856.1, read as the reverse complement.
GTTTCTTGTTTTGTTGGATAGTTTGTATTTTAGTCATGTTCTGCTCTGCAAAAGATGGTGGAATGCTATCAGTTGCTCATAGTTTTGTGGACCATGGTAACAGGTCTACCAAATTTGGTCAATGAGGAGGCGTTAAATTATTACAAGGGTTGAGGCACAGGGCATGTAAGGAATCCTAAGAAGTTATGAGCATAGGAAGCCAATAAATGTTGAGTATATATCAGATTTGTGGTAGGAGGACCTTTTAAATCTTAAGACAAAACCTTTATTCTAGATTTGGGTAGAGTGGTGAGGGGTTAGTATCCCTGTTGTTTGTCTCTCCATTACGGAGTTATCTCTCTCTGTCTGTCTGTCTGTCTGTCCTGGACTAAAAGTGAGTGGGAAACCAAAATTGTGAGTTACCACCAAAACAGGAGATGCACTTTAAGAACAGATCATATGTGGGATAGTGGAGGATGTACATCAGACCTAACCTATGACTTCTCACTCATGGCTGTTCTGCTCTTCAGGGACTGATGCGGGAGCTGGAACTGAAGGAAAAGAAGATCAAGGAGATCCAGAACACCGGGGACAGACTCCTCCGTGATGACCACCCTGGCAAGTCCACCATAGAGGTTGGTATCTATGCTGGTTATTCTTACTCATCCCTCCATTCAGAAGTGACAGCTGCATTGATTGGGCTCTAGACAACATTCTGCGACCCGTTACAGAGCTGGGGAGCTTACCCTCAAAATTTAATATGAGTGTCTTTCTCCTTCTGGTGTCATTAATTCCATGGGCTATACCTGAAGCAAAAGGGCGTGTTAGTAGAGTGCTGGACCCAATGGGTGGGCAAGATGGGGTTTGGAATCCAAATTTTAATGGCAGCTCTGTCAACCATAGTAACTTCAGCGGCCCCTGAAGCTGTCTGAAGGATGAGATCGCCAAAGATCGGATGCAAGCCCGAGTCTTTATTGCACATAACAAAAAGTGAAAGTTAATGCATTTTTGGGGGGCCTTCATCAGAGCTGAGAAACACCTTCTTAGCCCTGATGAAGGGGAAGCTTTGAGCCCCTGAAATGTGTTGGATTTTTCTTTTGACTGGCAATGTGCAGTAAAGACTTAATAGACTTACATTAGACCTGTGTATACTTGCAGCAAGGCAGCCCTGCTCTCAGTGTTCCCTACGTTTCCCAGTTTTCTCTTTCTTCTGATATTTTGTGTCTTTTCTGACCCGGATGTTTTGTGTCTGTTGCAGGCGTTCCAGGCTGCTCTGCAGACACAGTGGAGTTGGATGCTGCAGCTTTGCTGTTGTATTGAAGCTCATCTCAAGGAGAACACGGCTTACTTCCAGGTATGGTCACTGCAGGAGGCTCTAGGACATAGTAACGCCTCGTTCTTCAGTTTCTGAGAGATCTTGTTCCCCCATTTGCTATACACAGATCAGGAATGCAATTGTCCTTTCCTAATAATGTGGCAGAGGGTGTCCTATAGTTCTGGAAGGTCCAAGATCCAACTCATTATTTTATACCTGAAGCTCATGTTCTACCACAACTTAGTGTTCTATGGCGACAGGTTTACAATGATCCCCCGGGCTGTATATATACAATGATCCCCCGAGCTGTATATATACAATGATCCCCCGAGCTGTATATATACAATGATCCCCCGAGCTGTATGTATACATA
>NW_017306856.1:200748-202249 GCF_000935625.1 Nanorana parkeri | reverse complement strand
TATATATATATATATATATATATATATACAATGATCCCCCGACATGTATATATACAATGATCCCCCGAGCTGTATATAATGTATCTCACATTGCCTCCTCTTCCCGCACAGTTCTTTGCAGACGTGAAAGACACTGAAGATCATCTGAAGAAGATCAATGACACCATGCGCAGGAAATACATCTGTGATCGCTCCATCACCGTGACCCGGCTTGAAGATCTGCTTCAGGACAGTGTAGTAAGTCCCCGCTGTCTGTGTCTGGTGTATGTGCCTCATATTCGGTAGAGGGGTACAGCATAGTGGCCACAAAAGCCTTTTAGGATTACTATTGTCCTTGCAACACTGAATTAGAATTGTAACTGACCTTGAGGGGCCTGGGAGTCACTAGTCTCCACCTGCTGGCTGGGTTGCATCGATGGAATGGCATCCTCATGTTTTAAGGGGTCCCCTAGACCGGGGCTCAAAATTTCAAGTCCTGAGCTACTAGCCAGGCCTTAAGAGTTACTCGCCACCAGTCGCCCCACCTGACCCACTCGCCCCCACGCAATTTTCACTCGCCAATTGCGAGGGGGCGAGTGGAAATTTTGAGCCCTGGCCTAGACCAAAAAGATCCTTGGTGGGTTTAGAGGCCCTGCGTTGCCTTTTCGGCCTTCTCCATATTAGAGTAGCACAGTGGTTCTCAACCTTTCTAGGGCTGGGACCCCTTGGTAACATTTGCCAGGTTGTGGTGACCCCCCCCAATGGTAAAATTTAGGAATGCACCAATGCTAGTATCTGTGTGGGCTCATGTGAGCTCAATGGGGCTCTCTGGTGGCCCGTGCAGGCCCTCTGGTGGCCCGTGCAGGCTCTCTGGTGGCCAAGCCGTCATTCAACTCCCCTCACTCCCGCCTGCTCCCCTCTTTGATCCTCCTCGGCTGCCGGTGCTGCAGCGCCATCTGGCGGCGCGGCCAGACAACTGACACTGCTGCTCTAGGAGTTGGCTGAGGAGCCTCTCACCTAGCTCAGCACAAAGCATGTGGTGACCCCCCTCAACAGTGGGTTGTGACCCACTTTTGGGTCGCGACCCACAAGTTGAGAACCACTGGAGTAGGAGCTCATCTGATAAAGTAAAATCCTCTGTGGGCATGTAGCTCCGTTACCACGCATCCATTCTTTGCATTTGTCAATCTAAGCCATGACGACGATGAATATAACTAAATATTAACATTTTATAATGAACAATACTGTGGAGTGCTCATCTAGGGAATTTCCCATTGCCTTATGGCGGGGGTAGCCAAACTCCGGCCCTCCAGCTGTGGTGGAACTACAAATCCCATGATGCATCTCTCTCCGGGAGTCGTGGCTGTGAGAATCTTGCAATGCATCTTGGGATTTGTAGTTCCAGCACAGCTGGAGAGCCGGAGTTTGGCTACCCCCTGCCTTATGGGCTCAGGAAGGATTTTTTCCTCCATGTTGGAGTAAACTGAACCATGCTTTTGTAAGGTTTTTTTTTTTTTTTGCC
>NW_017306856.1:193789-200630 GCF_000935625.1 Nanorana parkeri | reverse complement strand
CGGCGGGTGGGGGGCCGGCCTTAAGCCCTGTAAGGGGCCCCAAAATTTCTGATGGCTGCCCTGTATGTAGTTATATATTGAGTTTTCTTTTGATTGAACTCTATGGACTTGCCATGTATTTAATTTTTTAGTATTTAGTTTTAACTTCTTCCAACCCCAAAGCAGATCTATCTTGCCCCAGTAATGTGATATTGGTGGTTTACTGGCATGCTATCAATGTTATCCTTCAATATAGAGAACAGTGTCCATCATAGAGAGTGCTAAGCTTTCCCCTAGGTGCAGTGCACTGCTTGACCTGAATAACGCGCTCTCGTTGCTTGCTCTATAATACATTTTACTATTAAAGTCTGTGTGTGATAATGCGGAAATTCTGACGTCTCACCTTCCCCACCACCAGGATGAAAAAGAACAGCTCACGGAGTACAAGGGACAGGTCGCCGGCCTGGCCAAGAGGGCAAAGACCATCATTCAGCTGAAACCTCGCAGCCCATCCAACCCAGCCAAAGGCAAACAACCGGTTCAGGCCGTCTGTGACTACAAACAGATGGAGGTGAGTGCGGGAATAAGAGGCGAGCACTGCTCAGTGTCTGATTATCTGTGGGCAGGAACACGTGACACTCTTCTTTGTCCACGTGGACGGCGGCTCCGCTCAGGAGGTCGTGGAATTCTCATCTTTTTAAGTCATGTGATCTCTTGTGAACTGATAACAAAGTCAGCTACATAGCTGCAATTATTCATGAATGTCAGTCCTAATAGGGAGGACAAAGAGCTTTCACATTGACCGTGACTAGTTCTGGAGAGGAACGAGCTCCATGTCATGTCACTCTGCAATGCGAGATGATTGTTGGGTGACACAGATTCCAGTACTGGTCAGGGGTTCACATGCAACATCAAAGGAAAACCCAGTTCACCTTTCATGTACACCTGTAATTCCAACAGATAAGCTGGCTCGGTGGTTAGCACTTCTGCCTTGCAGCACCCGGGGTCCTCGGCTCAAATCCCGGGCCAGGAAACTATCTGCATGGAGGTTGCATGTTCTCCCTGTGCTTTCCTCCGGGTACTCCAGTTTCCTTTCACACTTAAAGGAGAACTATCAGGCGAGTGCTTTTCACTCACCTCATAGTTCTAGCCGACCTGTGACAATGAGACTGTCACAGGTCGGCTCAGTAGATCGGGAGGTGAGCGAACACATACCGGCGTTCGCTCACCTCTCGATCCTGTCACGGCTCTCTGCTGTGACAGGGGAGGGGCTGGACTCCCCCTTCACCACCAGCGCTGACTGGCGGAACGGACGGGGGAGGGGGCGGGTACAGCTGGCTCTGCCTCTAGATAGGCAGAGCCAGCTGTCAGTCACGCAGCTGGGCGGATCCAGACATAATTGTCGGGATCCGCTTCAGCTGCGGCGTCTCAGTATACCGTGAGCTACAGCACGCGGCATACTGAGCCTAGGGTGACGGGAGGACGCTAGTTTGTGTCCTCCCGTTGCCCTAAGGAGAACTATGGGGAAAAGCCCTAACCCCATATTCTCCTTTAAAAGACCATGCTGGTAGGTTAAATGGCTCCTGTCTGAATTGGCCCTAGCATGTGCGTGTGCGTGTACATGTGAGATGGGGGAACTTCGATCATAAGCTCCTTATGGGCACAAATTAGATGCAGCTCTTTATTCAATAATACATCATTTGTTTAAGTACCTGAATTTGACTTGGTATCAGCCCCCTGTAGAGAAAACGTAGACTGTGGCAGATGCAAACCATGCAAGAAGCTAATCAGTTGTGCTGCAGTGCAAGAACCATACTGATAGGAGGAGGGAGCAGAGTGGCAGAGAGATGATCTCATCCGTCTGCTGGTTCTCCTTTCCTTGTCCAGTCACAGGCTGGGGGAGGGACAAGACCCTGTAAGTGGTGCTTAACCACAGTAGAGAACAATCGGGTCTCTTGCAATGCCAGGCACAGGGCTGTGCTTTGTGGCAGAGCTGTGTACATTTCAGGAAAGTATAGACAGGAATACAAATCCTTTGACAGGTAAAACTGCTCTGTGATACTGTAATAAAAACTAACATTTGAGCTTTCAGGCTGTTGACAAGTTGAGCTTGCCCTCACGTGAATTTCAGTTGTAACAGCAAGCACCCAAAGTTCCCATAAAGTGAGAAAAGATGCTTCATTTTGGGGAAAACCACTTTTCATACTTGAAGTGTTTTGGATGCTGTCGATTTTTCCCGTGACGGCGGATGATGAGCTGCAGATAACACGGCTGTTGATCACTTGCTGACCAAGTTGTTTGTGCCCTTGTGATCCGAGTGATTAATCCGTGAAGGTTCTCATTTATCCAGATCACGTTAGAAGTCACATTCAGCTGGACTTGTTCTTTAATGTTGGAGATGTTCCATCGTCTAAGTAGCTTCCTCGGTGCTATCAAGTGACTCCTAGAACTGAGGAAGCTACTTGGGTGAGTCGCAACTTCCAACCCAACTTTACAGAACATGTCCAGCTGAATGTGACAATTGTCTAGTAGTTATTTTAGAGAAACCCAGAGAACATCCTTTTCTTATTTTGTAGTAACAGTGTGACCCTCATTGGCTGTAGTCTATAGCGGTATTTGTCTTGTCCCACAGATCACTGTACATAAGGGAGATGAATGTCTGTTGGTCAATAACTCCCAGCTCAGCAAGTGGAAGGTCCTGAATTCTGCTGGAAATGACGCCACGGTTCCATCTGTCTGTTTCATCGTTCCACCACCCAACAAGGAGGCCTTGGATGCTGTTAGTAGGTAAGATAGAAGTCCTGCAATGTTCTGTCATGACACTGGCTCATTGGCTACCTCAAGAACGGTCAGTGTTGTGCCAATGATTCTGCAGTTTGTCCTCGATAGCAAGCGTGGTGTCCTTGTCATGTCCTCAGTCATGTTGTCCATGATAGTGAATGTATTGTCCTCCTTGTCATGTCCTCAGACATGTTGTCCGTCTGTCTGTCTGTCTGTTTTATTGTTCCATCATCCAGCAAGGAGGCCCTGGATGCTTCCAGTAGGGGAGATATGTCACATGATGTTCTGTCATGATGCTGGGTCAATGGCTGCCTCAACAATTGTCTGTGTTGTTACATTGATTCTGCAGTTTGTTCATTACGGTAAGCAAAGTGACCTTCCTGTCATGTCCTCGGTCATGATTTCCATGACAGTTAGCGTAGTGTCCTCCTTGTCATGTCCTTAGTTATGTTGTCCATGGCGGTGAGTGTAGTGTCCTCCTTGTCATGTCCTCCATGACGGTGAGTGTAGTGTCCTCCTTGTCATGTCCTCCATGACGGTGAGTGTCGTGTCCTCCTTGTCATGTTGTCCATGACGGTGAGTGTCGTGTCCTCCTTGTCATGTTGTCCATGACGGTGAGTGTCGTGTCCTCCTTGTCATGTTGTCCATGACGGTGAGTGTCGTGTCCTCCTTGTCATGTTGTCCATGACGGTGAGTGTCGTGTCCTCCTTGTCATGTTGTCCATGACGGTGAGTGTCGTGTCCTCCTTGTCATGTTGTCCATGACGGTGAGTGTAGTGTCCTCCTTGTCATGTCCTCCATGACGGTGAGTGTAGTGTCCTCCTTGTCATGTCCTCCATGACGGTGAGTGTCGTGTCCTCCTTGTCATGTTGTCCATGACGGTGAGTGTCGTGTCCTCCTTGTCATGTTGTCCATGACGGTGAGTGTAGTGTCCTCCTTGTCATGTTGTCCATGACGGTGAGTGTCGTGTCGTGTCCTCCTTGTCATGTTGTCCATGACGGTGAGTGTAGTGTCCTCCTTGTCATGTCCTCCATGGCGGTGAGTGTAGTGTCCTCCTTGTCATGTCGTCCATGACGGTGAGTGTCGTGTCCTCCTTGTCATGTTGTGCATGGCGGTGAGTGTCGTGTCCTCGTCATGTTGTCCATGACGGTGAGTGTCGTGTCCTCCTTGTCATGTTGTGCATGGCGGTGAGTGTCGTGTCCTCCTTGTCATGTTGTGCATGGCGGTGAGTGTCGTGTCCTCCTTGTCATGTTGTGCATGGCGGTGAGTGTCGTGTCCTCCTTGTCATGTTGTGCATGGCGGTGAGTGTCGTGTCCTCCTTGTCATGTTGTGCATGGCGGTGAGTGTCGTGTCCTCCTTGTCATGTTGTGCATGGCGGTGAGTGTCGTGTCCTCCTTGTCATGTTGTGCATGGCGGTGAGTGTCGTGTCCTCCTTGTCATGTTGTGCATGGCGGTGAGTGTCGTGTCCTCCTTGTCATGTTGTGCATGGCGGTGAGTGTCGTGTCCTCCTTGTCATGTTGTGCATGGCGGTGAGTGTCGTGTCCTCCTTGTCATGTTGTGCATGGCGGTGAGTGTCGTGTCCTCCTTGTCATGTTGTGCATGGCGGTGAGTGTCGTGTCCTCCTTGTCATGTTGTGCATGGCGGTGAGTGTCGTGTCCTCCTTGTCATGTTGTGCATGGCGGTGAGTGTCGTGTCCTCCTTGTCATGTTGTGCATGGCGGTGAGTGTCGTGTCCTCCTTGTCATGTTGTGCATGGCGGTGAGTGTCGTGTCCTCCTTGTCATGTTGTGCATGGCGGTGAGTGTCGTGTCCTCCTTGTCATGTTGTGCATGGCGGTGAGTGTCGTGTCCTCCTTGTCATGTTGTGCATGACGGTGAGTGTCGTGTCCTCCTTGTCATGTTGTGCATGGCGGTGAGTGTCGTGTCCTCCTTGTCATGTTGTGCATGGCGGTGAGTGTCGTGTCCTCCTTGTCATGTTGTGCATGGCGGTGAGTGTCGTGTCCTCCTTGTCATGTCTTCATTCATGTTGTTTGTCGTTTTCCAGGCTGGAGGAAAGTCACCAGGCCCTGATCACTCTGTGGCACACTCTGCATATTGAGCTGAAGTCTCTGCTCTCCTACCAGTATCTCCTCAGGGACTTCCAGCTTATCCAGTCCTGGACCCTTGTCACGGTAAGTCTGAACTCTGCTTTCTCTCTGTTTTCCCTCTCTGACTAATAAACTTAGAATCTGTTTGGTAACAATGTCATTTATTTATTGGTGCCTTTTAGAAATTGTCTGTATTGGCTCATTACTACTAAAATGGATGAAACTATTTTACTGTTCGGGTGCTATGTCGGTTATACAAACAGTCCTTATTGAAGATACTTTGATAAATGAGGCACAGTGTGTTTTGGTGTCAGGAGAAGACTAGTTAGTTTTGTTGATGGGAAGTTTTTTTTGAAGCTGAACTCCGGGCAGATATAAGAGACACAAATTTAGGTAGCTCATTATTCAATAATATATCATTTTGTTTATGCAAGCAGTGTAAGTACCAGAATTTGACTCGTTATCATCCTCTTGCAGTCCCCTGTACAGCAGATCTGTACAAACACACTTGTGTCCATGTGGTATGCCAATATCCTACAGGTTACTGTCTCAGGAAGGTTTTTCAGTGTCTATGGCTCTCCTATACTTTGTTAAACAGTTGAGACATTTCGGGTCCCCATGACTATCTCAGATTTAGATCTGATGATTCTCTCATCTGTTCCGCAGTTCCGCAGCATGATATCAGAGGAGTATTCCCTGGCTCTCCGCAACTTGGAAATTCATTACCAGGACTTCCTGAAGGACAGCCAGGACTCCCAGAACTTCCAGCCAGACGACCGCATGAACATCGAGAGAGAGTACAGCTCCTGCACCCAGAAGTACGACATGCTCCTGCGCAATCTAGAGAAAGGTAAGGGAACGCTCCGCTCCTTTATTACTGTAGAATCAAGAGGTTTAATGTAACATGTGTGACACGAGTGTCCGTGCTCCATACAGGTGAACAGGACGAGAGTGCATGTAAGCACTACATATCCCAGCTGAAGAACATTCAACTACAGCTGGATGGCTGCGAGTCGCGTACAGTCAGCAAGATCCGCAGTCCCTTGGACAAAGATCCCGTCAAAGAATGCTCTCAGCGGATTGGAGACCAGCAGGTAAGTCCTCTGTGTGTTCTTTAGACCATTTTACAACTTGGTACGGTTTGTGCTGCATCTTTGGAGTTAAAACATGCGCCTAATTGAAAAGTGAAGACTCAAATTCCCCTTTTTTAAATGTAAAAATAAAGTCTGGGCTCCTGTAAGTCCCCAACGGTAGTCTTCAACCAAGGAGGTGCAAGGGGCCTCAAATGTGGCCCTTGATGTCACAAAGGGGCCAAACATAACCAAAGGGGCCAAACATAGTATACAAAATATTGCAGGAGATGGTCATGTACTGCTAGAAGTCTTGGAGAGCGGATACATGCTGCAGGAGACAGAACATGTTACTTGAGACCGCTAGAGATCATTTACTGCCATTTATTAAATCTGCACCCTCACTAATGACGTTTGGTGTCCATGGGCCACATGGGAGGCACCAAAGGGCTGCATGTGAAGTACCACAAGACCACATGCAGCCCTCAAGCCATGGGTTGGGCACCAGTGGTCCACATCATCTGTGACCTAAATCCTACAATTCTTCCTACAATTCCCTTGTTTTATACAGTACATCTGCATGAGGAGTACCAAAGACCACATGCGGCCCTTGTGCCACAGGCTGGGCACCAGGGGTCCACATCATCTATGACCTAAATCCTACAATTCCCCTATTTTATTACATACAGTACATCTTCATAATCACATGTGCTGATTGCTGATGTAAGACATTAAAGGAGAACTATGGGGTCAGTGTTTTTTTTCCATAGTTCTCCTTAGGGTAACGGGAGGACACAAACTAGCCTCCTCCCATTACCCAAAGCTCAGTCGCAGACGCCGCAGCGGATCCCGACATGGACGTCGGGATCCGCCCAGCTGCGTGAGTGACAGCTGGCTCTGCCTATGTAGAGGGAGAGGCAGCTGTACC
>NW_017306856.1:187865-193446 GCF_000935625.1 Nanorana parkeri | reverse complement strand
TCACATATTTTGCTATGACATAGGGGGTTTTTATTAGCCCCCGTATGTGATAGCAATAAAGTTTAGTGGGAAAAAAAAAAAATGTAAGTCCCCCCCCCATATTTAAAGTTACACATAAAAAAGAATAAAAAAAACAAAAACATTTTAAAGTCCCCACCCATACATACACGCATATGTGCAAAAAAGACGAATGCGCCCATTATGCCGCACATGTTACATATCGCCGCGAACGTCGCAGTGAGAGCAATAATTGTAGGGCCATCAATCACTGATAACACTAAGCTGATGAGCGGTAAAAGCTTTTAAAGTGTCGCCTATGGCCAATTTTGGGTATGGTAGTTTTCTGCGATTTTGCGGGTGCACGCAATTTTAAAGCTTGACATGTTTGGTGTCTATTTACCCAACGTGACCCCGACTTTTATATTTTACCAAAAAACTGGGTAATAATAAATGTTTCCTAACATAACGTAAAAAAAAACTTTTTTTTTTTTCAAAATTTTCTGTAATTTTTCCTAATTATAATAAAAAATAAAAACCCGCAGTGGTGATTAAATACCACCAAAAGAAAGCTCTATCTGTCCCCAAAAAATGGTATAAAATTAATTTCAGCACAGCGTTGCATGACGGAATAAACGTCAGTCAAAGTACTGCAGCGCTGAACACTGAAAAATGGCCTGGCCAGGAAGGCGGTCTAAACACCTGGTCTTGAAGTGGTTAATAAGCTTATTTTGGAGTGCTGATTATTGCTCAATCTAATTGTCTTTTATCTCTCCTTAGCAAATTAACTTTGAACTGGAGACCATCCAGAAGAACCTGGATAAGGTGAACGACAAGACCCGGAAGGTACTGGCCCAGCCCGACCTAGGAGATTCGGGCCCGCTCCTGCGGTCCGAGCTTGACGTGACTCTGCACAAGATGGAACAAGTCCACAGCATGTCCTCCATCTACCTGGATAAGTACGTACCAAGCCGACTGTGGATAAGAAGTGATGCAATATTGGGGATATTATTTCTGGAAAATCAATTCTGGTTTATGAAGACCGTAGAGGCAGCAGAATAGCGTAATAGGGAATAGCCTTGCAGCGTAAGGCTTTGTACATGATCATAACAGATTTTGTACTGGTGTTCTCATGAACTTCCTACCCCAGTCCAAGCTATTCTGAGACATTAGACTTGTAAAAAGTCAACCATTTCACCTCTCCCTGTCCATTTTTCTCCGGATGACAAGTATTGTGGTGAGGATAAGGTCCGGATAGAACTTGCCAGTCAGTGTAGCTCCCCAGCCACATGTCCTTTTCCCTCAATGATGATTTGTCTTTGCTGAGACTCCAAGACTTTGTCAGATTCCAATGCCATGGAAAGCGCGTTATAAATGCTGTTCAATTGCCAGGACAACTAACTGACTCAGATCAGTAGAGAAACCCACCAGGAAAAAAGATAAATTAGAATATTTGGGGACAAGTTCTTATGCCAAAATGTGATCGCGTTGTGAAGTTACTTGCTGTCCTGTTTTGGGGAAGATGCCTTCTGGGTCTGATGGGTTTCTTTGGCTTTTCAGACTGAAGACGATAAACTTGGTGATCAGAAACACGCACGGCGCTGAGGAGGTTGTGAAAACATATGAAGATCAGCTGAAGGAAGTTCAAACTGTTCCTGGAGACCTCAAAGAGCTGGAGAGCAGCAAGGCAGACCTGAAGGTAAGACCTGGCTGGATGGGCCCCTGGTGGGACACGCCACTACTCCTAGCTAGGAGGATAGAAAGATTTGAATTAGAGTTTGCAGTCTTTCCTGGGACAGAACGGGGTGTGTAACGTTTTGGGGATCTTCCTCAGGTTGAGTTGTGGTGATCTGTTCATAGCAGATATCTGATTCCTAGGAGGTAACCCCCTAGGGCAAAATATGAGTTATGGCCTACAGAGGGTGTCAGGGCAACGGCCACAACTTCCACAGCAGCAATCGCATATTTTTCATACCTCTTTGTGGCAAGTTGGTGTTCCTCAGAAGTTTAGGGTGTTCTATTCATTCAGAGGGGGCCTACACACATCATAGGGTAGGATAAGACCGTTCTAAAATCCAAGATACTTTTGGTATACATTTGTATACCCTGCAATGAGCCAGGCTTGCTATAAGACTTTCACTTTATAATGCTGGGGTGTGTCACCAATGGTGTGGATGGAGTTTCCTTGTTCTGCGTTCATCACCGTAATGGTTTTCTTGCTGCAGAGAATGCGTGGGCAGGTAGAAGGTCACCAGCCTCTCTTCAATGGTCTGGAGAACGATCTCACCAAGGCCAGGGAGGTGAGCGAGAGGATGCTGAAGGTTCACAGTGAACGAGATGTTGATCTGGAGAGATATCGGGAGAAGGTGCAGCTGCTTCTGGAGCGTTGGCAGGCCATCGTCCTTCAGATTGAAGTACGGCAGAGAGAACTGGAACAACTAGGCAAACAGCTGAGATATTACCGGGAGAGCTACGAGTGGCTCATCCGCTGGATAACCGAAGCCAAGAAGAGGCAGGAGAAGATCCAGAATGTGCCCATTACCGACAGCAAAACTGTCAAGGAGCAGCTGATGGAAGAAAAGGTGAGTCTCCGCAATATAAACTGCATGTGACTTTCTGTGACTCATGAGTAGAATTCTAGATAATTCTAGGCAGTAAAAAGACACATTGTACAGGATGGTCTCTTCCTATGATGAGTATAACTAGTAACATCAACATAGTAATAAGACACATTGTACAGGATGGTCTCTTCCTACAAAATGTATAATTCTTGATACATCTAGGCAGTAAGTACATTGTATAGGAGGGTCTCGTCCTATGATGAGTAATAACTAGACACGTCTACATAGTAATAAGACACATTGTACAGGATAGACCTTCCTATGATGAGTATAATTAGATACATCTAGGCAGTTATAGGATACATTGTACAGGATGGTATCTTCCTATTATGAGTATAATTAGATACATCTACATAGTAATAAGACACATTGTACAGGATAGACCTTCCTATGATGAGTATAATTCTAGATACATCTACATAGTAATAAGACACATTGTACAGGATGGTATCTTCCTATGATGAGTATAATTCTAGATACGTTTAGATAGTAATAACACACATTGTACAGGATAGACCTTCCTATGATGAGTATAATTCTAGATATGTTTAGGCAGTGATAAGACACATTGTACAGGATAGACCTTCCTGTGATGAGTATAATTAGATACATCTAGGCAGTTATAGGATACATTGTACAGCATGTACCTTCCTATGATGAGTATCATTTTTTATCACCTGCAGAAACTGCTGGAGGAAAGTGAGAAAAACCGTGGAAAAGTGGATGAATGTCAGAAATATGCCAAGCAATACATTGAAGCCATCAAGGTAACCCAGCAAGTTATACCCCCATCGCTTACTGTTGGTCTTTTATTCAGCAAGGCTAAAGAGTGTGCAGATTGCATGACCAATAGGAACCAGATTGGTGACTTAAAGTAGACTTGAGGTCAGCTATAGGAGCAAGGCAACTAGCACTCTTAAGAAGCTGGCCAGGGAAGGCAAAATAAAAGCTTTAAATATGGCTCTGGCTGAATTCTTAACGTTCCAGGCACCTTGGGAAAGCCTACATATACTCTAGTCTACACCATTATTGGCGATATTATTTATTGATAGCGGTTTGCTTTTTATTCCACCGGAAACAAAAATTTCAATATCAGAATTGTCCCATTTAGTTTCTTTGTAAAGAGTATTTTTTTTTATTGATTTTGGAGAGATTTTGATATACATCTTGCAGAGCGATATAGCCAATTCAGTATACATTGTGCCACCTTCATCAATCCAAGATACTGTATATAAGGTTATTATCTGTCCTTAGTAGACATGCAGTTAAACTCTTCTTCCTTTTCCTAGGACTTTGAGGTCCAGCTGGTGACCTATAAAGCTCAGGTAGAACCAGTTGTGTCTCCGCTGAAGAAACCTAAAGTGCACTCTGCGTCTGATAACATTATCCAGGAGGTGAGCCCATCGGTAGAGCTTTTCTTCTTAAGAGGTTCTCGGTCCTCTGGTCATAGCGGTCTTCACTACTATATATGTACAATCATAGGCGTACCTGGAACACATGACCTCCTTTGCATCCCATACAAGCAATAGGAGTTCTTGTGTTATATTTGATGAACTATGGACAAAACTGGTAATGTTGGGTCCCAAGTCTTTGGCCCTTTTAAGGTCATAGTGCACCTGTTTTGCATGGGGCCGGTTTTGCACAAAATGGGTGTTGCTCGTATCACCTGGTTGTTTCCGTCCATTAAAAACGCCTCCCCATGTGGTCTTTTGCTACCACCATACCTTTGCCTCTCCATGGGAACAAAGGTTTTTTCACTTTCCAAAATGGTGGAGCCCACGTTCTGCTAACTGTTGTTGCTTCAGCGAGGAGTCTTCACTATGTTCTCCAGGGATGCAACAATGGCATCCAATCCACGTGTCCCAATAGGAAGCCGCACACCGATTCTGTAAGGAATATAAGAACTTTATTGCTCCAGCACTATTGAGGACACTCCACCCAACTCTTCTGGAGGAGCTGAGTGGGATGTCCTCCACACCGCTGGAGCAACAAGGTTGTTTTCATGCCATATGGAACAGTGGTGCGCAGCTTTCTGTTATGGTACCTGGACTGGTTTGGGAGGAGAGGAGCGGACCCCAGACATGGGAGCACCCACACCTGAGATGGTGACAGTGGGGGGACTATGAGCGATAATGGGGAAACTCTGAGTAATGGCTTCCAGCCTTGAATGACAACTTCTATCTGTTCTCTTACAGTACGTGGAACTCCGAACCAAATACAGCGAACTCACCACCCTGACCAGCCAATACATCAAATTCATCACGGAAACCCTGAGACGCCTGGAGGAGGAGGAGGTATGAGAAACTAGTGACACCAGTAACAGGTTCAGTCCTTGGTGGGAAAAGTAATTCTGCGAGTAAAGGGACTGGCCTCTTCCTGAAGCTTTAGAGCCAGGCACAACAAGGTTCTTTATTCAGTCTACTACCTGCAGTGAACCACCTGGAGTCTGTTCTATTCCTCCGGAGGCCAGTGGGAGCTCGTCTGATGCACGCTGAATCCCTGTAAATGATCGGGCAGCTCTGTTAGTTGTACACATATATGTGGCCGCACGGAGGTGGGCATTATTCAGCGTTTCCACATATATGTGCCTCTTGTTTTGTGCTCAACCGCACGCCCCCCAGCCCTATGACTGTGTTGTCACTGAGAATCAAGGAGCCAGTAGGATGGGCTCCCCGATCACTGTGACAGCCAATCACCGTGATCAAATTATCGGGAAGCCCCAGAAAGACTGTGGTGCTAAAAAATATAAACCCAACCGTTAAAGGGCCATTAGAAAAGGAGTTAAAGTGTATGTAAACCCAAACAACGAACTCCTATTTGTGGCTCCTCCCAGTCCCATCCTCTGTTCATTCTTCCCATTTGATTGACAGCTGCATTTAGTACAACAAGTATCCATTGGCTTATAAGAGAGCGGGGAAAAAGGAAGCACGGGGGGGGGGGGGGGAAGGTATTTTTTTTTTTCC
>NW_017306856.1:186527-187698 GCF_000935625.1 Nanorana parkeri | reverse complement strand
GGGGGGGAATAGCATCTCTCTATTACACAGCCGATTCCTGGCAAAGAAATAGAATAGTTCTGATACGGAATGATTACATCACTTCCCTCTGACAGCAGCAGTACCTTCATTAGTTCTCACTAATACCTAGGGGAGGTAATGGAACTGACTCTGCAAGAGGGGAGGTAATGGAACTGACTCTGCAAGATGGTCTATGGCTCAAACAAATGATGGATCATGCAGAAGATTACAGATTTGCAGCTATGCAACTGTTCTCCTGCAAGTGTTTGCATGTAAAAAACAAAGATACTGTACGTGTGCTGTAAGCAGCTTGCAACTATAAAAGTTTAGCTTTAGGCACCAAGAGGTGAGGGGTGAATGTCAGTCTGGAAGGGTCGATTTTATACAGACAGCAAAATCATTAGGCGGCTGGAAATACACAGTCCACTACCGTGAACATGCAGAGGATGCCATTCTGATCGCCAGTATACAGTAGAGCAGGGGTAGGCAAACTCCAGTCCTCCACCTGTGGTGCAACTACAGATCCCATTAGGCATTGCAAGACTTTGAAAGCCTCTCAGATGCAGATGCATGATGAGATTTGTAATTTAACCGCGGCTGGAGGGTCGGAGTTTGCCTACCCCTGCAATATAGAGTCACACTAACGAGATTCAAATTAGATCAGTGGAGTAGCAAAACAAGAGAAGTAGGTTTATGGGAGAAAGTGTTCTATGCACTGTTAGGCACACCTCCAGTAGAATCAAATAAAGACGAAGGTGTCGGGATGTATCTGACGCAGCAGTTCTGACCCCGCAGGGAATGCCGGGACCCCTTTTAATCATTATCATTTTGTAGTAACGTTTGTATCTTGCTGGAGCCAATGGCTTTCACAGCAGAATGATAGATAAAACATTGACTGGTGGGTTTGTGGTGCACATAGAGATTGTGATCAGTGGGAACGTTTTTACATTTTTAACAAATTTCTAAAACTTGATATTTTCCTTACCTGCAAGGTTTTGGGTACATGTGTCATCCCACATGCACATCCCCTCATCCCTTTGTGTTCAGCCATTGTTTTTGTTTATGTTTGATTTTGACCATAGAGCATAAAATTATTTTTTCCATCTGTTTTATTTTTTCTTTTTTTTTTTCTTTTTGTCTCCATTTGCCTTTTCTGTCCCCCACCCCCTCC
>NW_017306856.1:168906-186453 GCF_000935625.1 Nanorana parkeri | reverse complement strand
TCACCCCCCTCCCCTTCCCACCTGCCCTTACCCATCCTACCTCTGTTCCCCACCCACCCTTCTTCAGAGAACGGCAGAGAAGCTTAAAGAACAAGAGAGGAAGAAGCTGGCAGAAGTAGAGGACCAGCTGGAGAAACAGAGGCAGCTGGCTGAGGCCCATGCACAGGCAAAAGCCGTGGCGGAAAAAGAGGCCTTGGAACTGAGGATGAACATGCAAGAAGAGGTCACCAGAAGAGAGGTGGTCGCTGTTGATGCCGAACAGCAGAAAAAGACCATTCAGCAAGAGCTGCATCAGATGAAGAACAACTCTGAAACGGAAATTAAGGCAAAGGTGAAGCTGATCGAAGAGGCAGAATACAACCGCAAGAAAGTCGAGGAGGAGATCCGAATCATCCGCATTCAGCTGGAAACCAGCCAGAAGCAAAAGTCGGGTGCAGAAGATGAACTGCGGGCCTTGAGGGCTCGAGCGGAAGAGGCAGAAAGACAAAAGAAACTAGCTCAGGAAGAAGCTGAACGTTTGCGAAAACAGGTGAAGGACGAGGCGCAGAAAAAACGCGAGGCTGAAGATGAGCTTCATCGCAAGGTTCAGGCTGAGAAAGATGCGGCCAGGGAAAAACAGAAAGCTTTAGAAGATCTGGAGAAGTTTAGACTTCAGGCAGAGGAGGCTGAGAGGAGAATGAAACAAGCCGAGCTCGAGAAAGAGCGACAGATCAAACAAGCTCATGACGTGGCCCAACAGAGTGCGGATGCGGAGCTCCAGAGCAAACGCATGTCCTTCCTGGAGAAGACTACCCAGCTGGAAATGTCCTTGAAACAAGAACACATCACAGTCACTCACCTGCAAGAGGAGGCTGAACGTCTGAAAAAGCAGCAGCTGGAGGCAGAAACCGCCAAGGAGGAAGCCGAGAAGGAGCTGGAGAAGTGGAGGCAGAAGGCTAACGAGGCACTGCGCTTAAGACTGCAGGCTGAGGAGATTGCACACAAGAAAACCCTGGCGCAGGAGGAGGCTGAGAAACAGAAGGAAGATGCAGAGAGAGAGACACGCAAAAGAACCAAGGCTGAGGAGTCTGCTCTGCGCCAGAAGGATCTGGCAGAGGAAGAGCTGGAGAAACAGAGGAAGTTAGCCGAAGAAACAGCCTCCCATAAACTTTCTGCTGAGCAAGAGCTGATTCGTCTAAAAGCCGAGGTAGACAGTGGAGAACAACACCGCATTGTTCTCGAGGAGGATCTTTTCCGCCTTAAGAATGAAGTGAATGAAGCCATCCAGAGAAGAAGAGGACTGGAAGAAGAACTGGCCAAGGTCCGTGCTGAAATGGAGATCCTTCTAAAAGCCAAATCCAAAGCGGAAGAGGACTCCCGCTCCACGAGTGAGAAGTCTAAGCAGATGTTGGAAGTTGAAGCTAGCAAACTGCGTGAACTTGCAGAAGAAGCTGCCAGGTTGCGTGCTGTGTCCGAAGAGGCCAAGAGACAGAGACAGCTGGCTGAAGAAGATGCCACCCGACAGAGAGCTGAAGCTGAGAGAATCTTGAAAGAAAAACTGACTGCCATCAATGAGGCCACACGGATGAGGACAGAGGCTGAGATTGCCCTTAAGGAGAAAGAGGCAGAGAATGAGCGCCTGAGGAGGCTGGCAGAGGATGAGGCCTACCAAAGGAAACTGCTGGAAGAGCAAGCTGCCCAGCATAAACAAGACATTGAAGAGAAGATCCACCAGCTCAAACAATCCTCAGAAAATGAGTTGGAGAGGCAAAAGACTATAGTGGATGAAACCCTCAAACACAGGAGAGTGATCGAAGAAGAGATCCGTATTCTGAAAATAAACTTTGAAAAGGCCTCTGTTGGCAAATCTGATCTGGAGCTAGAGCTCCAAAAACTGAAAAACATTGCAGACGAAACACAAAAGAGCAAAGAAAAGGCGGAACAAGACGCAGAGAAGCAGAGGCAGCTGGCCCTGGTAGAGGAGGCAAGGCGCAAAGAGGCTGAGGAAAAAGTCAAGAAGATCATTGCAGCAGAACAGGAGGCCGGAAGGCAGAGGAAAGTGGCTTTAGAAGAGGTCGAGAGACTGAAGATCAAGGCTGACGAAGCCAAAAAACAAAAAGACCTAGCCGAAAAGGAGGCTGAAAAGCAGATTCAGTTAGCACAAGACGCAGCAAGGCTTAAAATTGATGCAGAAGAAAAGGCGTACTATGCTGCTGTACAACAGAAGGAGCAAGAAATGCTGCAGACCAGAATCCAGGAACAGAGCATTTATGATAAGTTAAAGGAAGAAGCGGAAAAGGCCAAGCGTGCCGCTGAGGAAGCTGAACGTGCCAAAATAAAGGCTGAACACGAGGCTGCGTTGTCACGTCAGCAGGCAGAGGAAGCTGAACGTTTAAAACAGAAGGCTGAAATTGAGGCCCAGGCCAAAGGACAGGCTCAGGAAGATGCAGAAAAAGTCCGAAAGGAAGCAGAACTGGAAGCCGCTAAGCGGGGCCAGGCAGAGCAGGCAGCACTGAAGCTCAAACAAATGGCTGATGCAGAAATGGAAAAGCACAAACAGTTCGCCGAGAAAACAGTCCGGCAAAAAGAGCAGGTCGAGGGCGAGCTGACCAAAGTCAAACTGCAGCTGGAGGAAACCGACCACCAAAAAGCTATTTTGGATGACGAACTTGGGCGCCTGAAAGAAGAAGTGACCGAATCTCTGA
Source organism: Nanorana parkeri (assembly GCF_000935625.1). Classification (NCBI taxonomy): domain Eukaryota; kingdom Metazoa; phylum Chordata; class Amphibia; order Anura; family Dicroglossidae; genus Nanorana; species Nanorana parkeri. The sequence continues at coordinate 183,769 of NW_017306856.1, read as the reverse complement.
GACAAAAGAAGCTTGTGGAAGAGGAGCTGTTTAAAGTTAAAATACAGATGGAAGAGCTGGTCAAACTGAAGCTTCGTATCGAACAGGAAAACAAAATGCTAATCCTGAAAGGCAAAGACAACACCCAACAATTCCTGGCTGAGGAAGCGGAGAAGATGAAACAGGTAGCCGAAGAGGCTGCCCGACTGAGCGTTGAGGCCCAAGAGGCCGCTCGTTTAAGAAAGATTGCAGAGGATGACCTGAATGAGCAGCGGGCATTGGCCGAGAAGATTCTGAAGGAGAAGATGCAAGCTGTCCAGGAGGCCAGCCGCCTTAAAGCTGAAGCAGAAATGCTGCAGAAGCAGAAGGAGATGGCCATGGAACAGGCCAAGAAGCTGCAAGAAGATAAGGAGCAGATGCAGCAGCAGCTTGCCGAGGAGACCGAGGGCTTCCAAAAGACCCTGGAGGCCGAGCGGCGCAGACAGCTGGACATCAGCGCCGAAGCTGAACGACTAAAACTTCAGGTGGTAGAAATGAGCAAATCCCAGGCCAAGGCAGAAGAAGACGCCAAAAAGTTCAGGAAACAAGCCGAAGACATCAGCGAGAAACTGCACCAAACAGAACTGTCCACCAAGGAGAAGATGACCGTGGTGCACACTCTGGAAATCCAGAGACAGCATAGCGACAAGGAGGCAGAAGAGCTGAGAAAGGCCATTGCCGATCTGGAGAATGAAAAGGAGAAGCTGAAGAAGGAGGCGGAGCTTTTGCAGAAGAAGTCTGAAGAGGTATCTAGTTTGTATTATTTCTATTATTCTGTCTCTCACACATTGCCATGAATTTGTTAGCATCATGGTGAGCAAACATGAAATGCAAATGTATCACCCTATTCCTTTCACATTTTCGGTTTGGTCCGCCATGTAAAGACCTGCATTTGGTATCATCCATTATTATCATTTGTGTTTTAAACTCGTCCCATATTGAAAGAGACCCTGGAAAAGTGAGAGCTTCTGTGTGAAGACCACCTCCTGACCACTATATAATTGCCTCTCCTGCTTTTTTGCCACCGCTCTTTCCTCTGCCACCGCTGCCAAAATACCCATCGTCAGAATGTGACAGTGCTTGGGCCTGGGCTATGGTTTCTGGGCCTGAGCAATGCGTCATAGAAGGGAGGTCACATGCTCCCCCATACATGGAAGCTCTGGGTTTTTTGCAGTGGTGACCAATAAAGAAGGAAAGGTGGTAGAGTGTTGGGAGAAGTGAGTACAGGCGACAGTCACTTTTACCTGAATGGGGTAAGGTGGCAGGGTCTCTTTTTTTTTAAAAGGAAACCTGTACTGAAGGAACATGCAGAGTGCCATAGCTGACCCCTCTTTATGGAAATGGTCATTGCATCTTCATCAATTGGCTAAGGGAAGATTTGATGGCTTCTGTACACATGTGACTCTGTAGTTTAGTGAGATTGTTCTGTATGAGAAATTGCTTCTACTGTCTACACTTTATGACCAAAGGTTTGTGTTTGCACCTATATGAGCTTTCTAGACATCCCAATCCAAAACCACAGGCAATATTATGGAGCTGCCCCCACTTTGTGGCTATAACAGTGTTCACTATTGGGACGCTTTCCACAAGGTTTCCAAGTGTCTGTGGGAGTTTGTGCCCATGTTTGAGGTCAGGTGCTGATTTTGAATGAGAAGACCTGACTTGCAATCAACTTTCCAATTCATCCCAAAGCTGTTTAGTAGAGTTGAGATTAGAGCTTCAGGTTCCTCCACACCACCCCATCAGACCTGGTCTGTGTGCACAAAGCCGGTTCCATAATCATCCTGGAACAGAAAACAGTCCCAGTACCGTTACCACAAAGCTGGAAGTGCACAATTGTTTAAAATGTCTTTTGTACGTTTTAGCATTGACATTCCCCTTCACTGGAAACACCTGAACTCAGTCATTTGGTTTTAGAATGGGATGTCCAACAAGCTCAAATAGTTGTTGATTAGGGATGCACCGATACTCGTACTCGCTCAAATGCTCCGATGCCTAGCCCGATACCCGAACTTCTGTTATCAGGAAGCACCGTGTGATGACTCGCTGCCTGGCTTCCTGATTGGTCGAGAAGCTAGCCAATCGGGAAGCCAGGCAGCGAGTCATTACCTGCCCCCTGGGCTCCTGATTGGCCAGAAAGTCGGCATCATGCTCCCTTGTTACATGGTGACAAAGGAGGATGGAGCCGGCTTCCTGGCCAATCGGGAAGCTGGCCGCCGTATAATGACTCGCTGCCCGGCCTCATGATTGGTTGAGAAGCTGGCCAATCAGGAAGCCAGGCGGCAAGTCATTACCTGCCCCCTGGTCTCCTGATTGGCAGGAAAGTCAGCTCCATCCTTCCTCATCACCTACTTCCCCGGCTAATCAGGTGGCAAGTCGTTACTCACCACCTGGCTTCCTTAATGGGACTTCCGGTATCGGTATTCGGTATCGGTGAGTACCGAAAAAGAAATATCGGTACTCGATACCGAAAAAAACGGTATCTGTGCATCCCTAGTGTTGATAGTAGGGTGTCCATATGTTTGGCCATATAGTGTATAATCTAAAAAAGCTGCTCGGAAAAGCAGGCCTAAAAAGCTGCCAAAAGATTGCCCAAGACATTAGCACACAGGTTTCAATCATATACACGGACATTGAATTTATCTGAAATGATCCTTGTAATCTTTCCATAATGTGGAGCATTACAACATGACATGGTCCGCACTCCTCCTTCTGCTTATTCTTGTTACTTTGTTTAGTAGTTCCCTTTAAAGTGACTAGCAGAAGCAACTTGGTGATTTTATCCAAATTTCAATTCAATGGGTTTTAAGTATTGCATTCTAGACCTACATGAAGTGATTAGAAAGAGATTATCTATACTACAACTATGTAATACATTCATAGGAGCGCCAGTAGCTCCCCATTCTGTGTATTGCTCCGAGTTGGTAATACCCGTGGAATTCACCATGTGCCATTTTGTGTCTTGTAGATGCAGAAAGCCCAAAAGGAACAGCTGCGTCAAGAAACCCAAACTCTTCAGTCTACCTTCCTCACGGAGAAGCAAATCCTGATTCAGAAAGAGAAGTACATTGAAGAAGAGAAAGCCAAGCTTGAGAAGCTCTTCGACAATGAAGTCGGCAAAGCTCAGAAGCTGAAATCCGAAAAAGAACGGCAGCTTGCACAGCTGGAGGAGGAGAAGAGGCTTCTACAGACCAGCATGGATGATGCTATGAAGAAGCAGCTGGATGCCGAGGACAGAATCCGACAGAAACAGGAAGAACTCCAGCAGCTGGATAAGAAGCGACAAGAACAGGAGAGGCTGCTGGAGGAAGAAAACCGGAAGCTGAGGGAGAGGCTTGAACAACTGGAGCAGGAACACAGAATCGCCTTGGAGAAAACAAGAGAGGTCATAATTACTAAAGAGACAGTCATTACCCAAACCAAAACTATGCCCAATGGCAGAGATGCTGCCGATGGGTCAGCTCAGAATGGAGAATTACTTAACGCATTTGATGGCTTAAGACAGAAAATTTCTCCAGACAAGCTGTTTGAGGCTGGAATTTTGACCAAAGAACAGTTGGACAAACTAGCCAGTGGACAATTGACTGTAGATGACCTCTCCAAGAGGGAAGAGATCAGGAGATACCTGCAGGGAAAGAGCAGCATTGCTGGCCTCTTGCTTAAACCAAGCAATGAAAAGATGAGCATCTACAATGCCATGAAGAAGAAGCTGGTCACTCCAGGCACTGCCCTCATTCTTCTAGAAGCCCAGGCTGCCTCTGGCTTTATCACTGATCCAGTGGGAAACAAGAGACTGACTGTAAGCGAAGCAGTGAAAGAGAATGTGATTGGGCCTGAAGTTCACAACAAACTGTTATCCGCTGAGAGGGCAATCACTGGGTACAAGGATCCATACACTGGAGAGAAAATCTCACTCTTCCAAGCCATGAATAAGGACCTCATTGTCAAAGACCATGGAATTCGGCTTCTGGAGGCCCAGATCGCCACTGGAGGCATTGTCGATCCAGTCAATAGCCATCGCCTGCCTCTGGATGTAGCTTACAAGCGAGGCTACTTTGATGAAGAAATGAACAAAACCTTATCTGATCCCACAGATGACACAAAGGGCTTCTTTGACCCCAACACACATGAAAACCTCACCTACCTACAGCTCATGGAGAGATGTGTGGTTGACCCAGAGACCAAACTTTGCTTGTTACCTTTGACAGACAAAGCTGCAAAGGGAGAACTTGTCTACACCGATTCAGAGGCCAAAGATGTCTTCAAGAAAGCCACTGTGTCTGTTCCATTTGGAAAATTCCAAGGAAAGACCGTCACCATATGGGAGATTATCAATTCGGAATACTTCACAGAGGAGCAGAGGCGAGAACTGCTGCGTCAGTACAAGACTGGCAAAATCACAGTGGAGAAAATCATTAAGATCATCATCACGGTGGTCGAAGAAAACGAGACCAAGAAGCAAATGTGTTTTGATGGTCTTAGAAGTCCCGTCCCAGCAGCAGAACTTGTAGACAGTAAAATCATAGACAAGGACCTCTTCAACCAGCTGCACCAGGGCAAGAAGACAGTGAAGGAACTGGCCGACCTAGAGTCCATTAAGAAATACCTGACTGGAAGCACAGCCATTGCTGGAGTGCAAGTGGAACAGACTGGCGAGAAACAAACCTTGTATGATGCAATCATGAGAAACCTACTGAAGCCAGCAACAGCTCTTAGCCTGCTTGAAGCCCAGGCAGGTACTGGATTTATTATTGACCCAGTCACTAAAGAGCTGTTACCAGTAGATGAAGCTGTCAAAGCTGGAATTGTTGGGCCAGAGTACCATGAAAAGCTGCTTTCTGCTGAAAAGGCTGTCACTGGCTACAAGGATCCTTACACAGGACAAGCTCTGTCCCTGTTCCAGGCACTAAAGAAGGGGCTCATACCCAAAGACAGCGGACTCCGACTCCTAAGCGCTCAGCTGGCCACTGGTGGCATCATCGACCCTGTAAACAGTCATCGCCTTCCTCTTGAGATCGCTTATAAACGAGGTCACCTGGATGAAGAAACGACTAAACTTCTGTCCGAACCTGCCGACGAAAACACAGGATTTTATGATCCAAACAGTCAGGAGAACCTGTCCTATGCACAGCTGCAGAAGAAATGCCGAGTTGACAAGAAAACGGGTCACTTGCTGTTGCCGCTCTCTGAACAAGCCATACAATCCCAGTTAGAAGAGGTTTACTCCGACTCTCAAGCCAAGGACGCCTTTGAAAAGGCAACCGTTGAAGTGCCCGCTGGTAGCTTTAAAGGAAAGACCATCACTTTGTGGGAATTGATACATTCTGAATACTTCTCTGAAGAGCAAAGGAGGGAACTGATCCGTCAGTATAAGACTGGGAAAGTCACAATTGAGAAAATCATCAAAATCATGATTACCATTATAGAGGAAACAGAGACCAAGAAACAGCAGCGTCTCACATTCACAGGTCTTCGAGCTCCAGTCCTTGCCAGCGAACTGCTGGAATCCAAGGTTATTGACCAGACCCAGTTTGAGCAACTGCAAGAAGGCAAGAAGTCCGTAAAAGACATAACGGAGATTGATTCAGTGAGGCAATATCTCCAGGGCAGTGAATGCATAGCTGGCGTTCTTCTAGAAGAGAATAAACAAAAAATGAACATCTACCAAGCTATGAAGAGGAATTTGCTGAGGCCAGGAACAGCCCTGGTCCTTCTGGAGGCCCAAGCTGCCACCGGTTTTATTATCGACCCTGTAAAGAACCAGAAATTCTATGTGAATGAAGCAGTGAAGGCCGGCATTGTTGGACCTGAACTACATGAAAAGCTTCTTTCTGCTGAAAAGGCTGTAACAGGGTACAAAGATCCTTACTCTGGGAATACCATCTCCGTGTTCGAAGCATTGCAGAAAGGCCTTATTCTCAAAGACCATGGAATTCGCCTTTTGGAGGCACAGGTCGCAACAGGTGGCATTATTGATCCAGTTCACAGCCACCGTGTTCCCATTGACGTTGCCTACAAACGCGGTTACTTTGATGAAGCCATGAACAAGATCCTTTCTGACCCTACAGATGACACTAAAGGATTCTTTGACCCCAATACACATGAAAATTTAACTTACTTACAGCTGAAAGAAAGATGCTTTAAAGATCCAGAAACGGGCCTCAATCTCCTAACATTAAAGAAAGTGGAAAAACCTACAGCCGAGGCCACTAAAGCTTATACCGAGGAAGAGACCAAGAAGGTATTTGAAGACACAACAGTGGACATCCCTGCTGGAAGCATGGCGGGCTCCTCGATGACCATTTGGGAGCTCATGCAGTCTGATCTTCTACCTAAGGAGGAGAGAGACAGGTTGATGGCGGAGTTCCGAGCTGGTAGACTGACCAAGGAACGCATGATTATCATCATCATCGAGATCATTGAGAAGACTGAAATAATCCGAGAACAAGAACTGTATTCCTATGACTTTGTCCGTCGACGCATTACAGCTGAAGATTTGTACGAGTCTAAACTCATCACTCTGGAAATGTACACCATGCTGAAACAGGGAACAAAGACCATTCAAGAAATTATCACCATTGAGAGTGTCTGGAGGTACCTGTATGGCACCGGATGTGTTGCAGGCTTCCAAATGCCGGGCTCTAAAGCCACCATCAGCATCTACCAGGCCTTGAAGAAAGGGCTGATCTCTGCTGATGTGACTCATGTTCTTCTTGATGCTCAGGCTGCCACCGGATTTATTATTGATCCTGTAAAGAATGAGTTGCTAACCGTGGATGAAGCCGTCAGAAAAGGTGTGGTAGGACCTGAAATTCATGACCGCCTCTTATCTGCTGAAAGAGCAGTCACTGGCTACAGGGATCCTTACACAGAACAAATGATTTCCATCTTCCAGGCAATGAAGAAAGACCTAATCCCCTCTGATCAAGCTTTGAGACTGCTGGACGCTCAGCTGACTACAGGTGGTGTCATTGATCCACGATTTGGCTTCCACATCCCAAATGAAACTGCATATATGCGTGGATATCTCAACAAAGAAACCTTGGACATGCTATCCGAACCAAGTGAAATCCGTAGTTATGTGGATCCTTCCACTGATGAGAAGCTCAGTTACTCTCAACTTTTGAAAAGATGCAGAAGAGATGAAAACAGCAACCTCTACATTCTGCCTCTTGCAGACAAGAGAAAGCTTACTTTCAAGGGTTTGAGGAAAGAGATTACTATGGAGGAACTCATAAGATCAAATGTTATGGATGCAATCACAGCGCAGCGTCTACAAGACGGACTAACCTCCATCGAGGAAGTCTCAAGAAACCTGCAGAAGTTTTTGGAGGGAACCAGTTGCATCGCTGGTGTCTATGTTGAAGCTTCAAAAGACAGATACTCCATCTACCAAGCTATGAAGAAAGGAATGATCAGACCGGGCACAGCGTTTGAACTTCTGGAAGCCCAAGCAGCCACAGGTTATGTGATTGATCCCATCAAATGTCTGAAGCTGGCAGTTGAGGATGCCGTGAGGATGGGTATCGTGGGGACCGAATTTAAAGACAAGCTATTGTCAGCCGAGCGAGCCGTGACTGGTTATAAGGACCCCTATTCCGGGAAGATTATATCTCTTTTCCAAGCCATGAAGAAAGGTCTCATCTTGAAAGATCATGGTATTCGCTTGCTGGAAGCCCAGATTGCCACAGGTGGTATCATCGACCCAGAGGAAAGCCATCGCTTGCCAGTAGAGATGGCCTATAAAAGAGGTCTGTTTGATGAAGAAATGAATGAAATTCTTTCTGATCCAAGTGATGACACTAAAGGGTTCTTTGACCCCAACACAGAAGAAAATCTGACCTATCTTCAGCTTATGGAGAGATGCATTACTGATCCTGAAACTGGTCTGGTTCTCTTGCCTCTAAAAGAAAAGAAACGGGAAAGGAAGACCTCCTCCAAGTCCTCAGTTCGCAAGCGAAGGGTTGTCATTGTCGATCCAGAAACCGGCAAAGAAATGTCTGTGTATGAAGCTTACCGCAAAGGACTTATTGATCACCAGACCTATATCGAACTGTCTGAGCAAGAATGCGAATGGGAAGAGGTCACGATCACCTCATCAGATGGTGTAGCAAAATCCATAATCACCGACAGAAGATCAGGAAGACAGTATGATATCGATGATGCCCTTGCCAAAGCTCTAATTGACCAGTCTTCTCTAGACCAGTATCGCTCAGGAACCTTATCGATTACAGAGTTTGCTGACATGCTCTCAGGAAACATGGGTGGATTTAGATCAAGGTCCTCCTCTGTTGGCTCTTCCTCCTCTGTCACCTCAAGCCCAGCTGGCAGAGGTCAGTTATCATCCTGGAGTGACCCCGGTGAAGAAACAGGGCCCATTGCTGGGATAGTAGACACAGACACTCTAGAAAAAGTATCAATCACTGAAGCCATGCATCGCAACCTTGTAGACAACATCACTGGTCAGCGACTTCTGGAAGCTCAAGCATGTACAGGAGGCATCATCGATCCAATCACAGGAGAAAAGTTTGCGGTTGCCGATGCGGTCAACAAAGGCCTAGTGGACAAAATCATGGTGGACAGAATCAATCTGGCACAGAAAGCCTTCAATGGGTTCGAAGATCCAAGAACAAAGACCAAAATGTCAGCAGCCCAAGCTTTGAAAAAAGGCTGGCTGTATTACGAAGCCGGACAACGATTCCTTGAAGTTCAGTATCTCACTGGTGGCCTTATTGAACCTGATGTCGAAGGTCGTGTCAATCTAGACGAGGCTCTTCACAAAGGCACGATCGATGCCCGCACAGCCCAAAAACTGCGGGATGTCAACACCTATTCTAAGTACCTGACCTGCCCAAAAACCAAGCTTAAGATTTCCTACAAAGAAGCCATGGAGAAGAGCATGGTAGAGGATGGCACAGGTCTGAGACTACTTGAAGCAGCTTCACAATCCACCAAAGGTTACTACAGCCCCTACAATGCTAGCGGCTCCGGGTCAGCCTCGGGGTCCCGATCAGGTTCTCGAACTGGATCCAGATCCGGTTCACGAAGAGGTAGCATCGATGCCACCGGCAACGCCGGCTTCTCCATGACTTTCTCGTCTTCCTCATATTCTTCATCCAACTATGGCCGAAGATACACCAGTGGGCCACAGGGCGGTCCAGTCGACACTTCCGAATTGGCAAAAGCACTGTTAAATTTAAGTCAAACTTGCAGCCAAGAGTCAAACATGGGGTTCAACATTTTGCCAGCTCTCTTGCCCAGCCTTGTATAGAAACCGCAATACCGCCACCCTACCCTTAATCCATGAACTTGAACACCCTTTTCCTGCTCTGCATGTGGTGAAGCTTTAATGGACTTTTTATTTTATAAATATATATATATACATAAAACTTTCAACGTATTTCTAAATTTTACTTCAAGCAGTGCCTAAAATGTTAACCAAAAAGCCACACATAAAAAAAAAAACCCATTTTAAACCAGGTAACATAATATTAATATATACATGTTCTTACCATGTGATTTGTATATCGAGAGATGACGATGAGAACACTATTGTCCTGCGAGGAAACTCTACTCACGTACTAGTTTAGGGAGATCTATGCAGAGCAGAAAATCCCACCGCCAGCAGCCGAGAATGGATTCCACACTCGCAACCTCACTCCAGCACCTCTTTTTTACGAACATGTTTAGCCATCCGGCACCCCCAATGGTTCAAGCTTACAGATTCGGAAGCCTCCCATCTCAAATTGCTGCCTCTTTTCTCATCCATGGCGAACCTACCTCCTGCTCTCCGCATCTCCTCTCGTAACCCGACAAAGACGACAACCTCCTTCCTGAGCAATCTGTGCAGAAGAGATCATCCGCCTGTTGAATCCTGAACCACAAAGACTTTTACCCTGACTGCACCACGCTGACCCTTCTATTCAACCCTCCCGTGTGTCCTTCATTCATGTCTTCCCCCAAGAGGCCGCAAAGCACACACTTGTAAGTCTTCATTCCCGGCACCCAACAAATGACCTGCCACACCTCTCTTTTTCCTCTCAGCCAATCAGCTTGTCTTTTCATCTTCTTTTCCTATCATTTTTCACCTATCACCCTTTCTAATTTCTTGTAATCTTCATTGCAGGGCTATAGCAGGTTATAGAGTGATCTGGTGCGGAAGCTTTTCAATGCCTTTTAATGTGCTGCAGTGTACACTGAAATAGAATATCAGAACCCCCGGTGTAAGGAGCAGTGATGCCCTCTATCTGAATCCACCAATCACACACTAGAGAACAAGGAGCCATTCATAGTAGTCTCTGCACCAGAGGAGCTTACACTCTAATGCTCCCCACAGTCACACACTATTAATATACATGTATATAGCTCTGACATATACCACAGTGCTGAACAGAGACTACTGAGCCAATCACATCAACATCAGTCTCTGCACCAGAGGAGCTTACACTCTAATGTCCCATCACAATGTCACACACTATATTATACATACATATAGGTCTGACATATACCACAGTGCTGTACAGAGAGCACTGAGCCAGTCACATCAGTCTCTGTACAGAGGAGCTTACACTCTAATGTCCCCCCCCCACAGTCACATCAGTCTCTGTACAGAGGAGCTTACACTCTAATGTCCCCCCCCCCACAGTCACATCAATCTCTGTACAGAGGAGCTTACACTCTAATGTCACAGTAGCACATGTCACATGTTTTAGGGCCAGTGTAGTCAGAGGCCTTCTATGATGAGGATAGATTGTGGGAGGGAGGTAACTCTTAGGAATGTGGAGAGAACCTTCTGATTCCATGTAGACGCCAAGCACTGGTGGGAGGTGATGGGTGTTATCGGTATCGGGGGATAATGGAGCATTTCTGGAATTATGGACTTCTGTAGATAAATGTCTCTTAGATTTGTGATTACAAAATTCAAGTTGATATCTATGAGAACAAAGCAGAATCTGGTCGGTAATATTGTAGCCGTGGCACACACTGGCAGATCTCTTTAGTGGGTTGGGTGGAATAATGGGACTGTGTGATATTGGGGCAGCACTGTGAGCAGCCAGGGACACAACAGTCCCAATGTTGAAGTTTGGTTAATGGGCGCATTGTAACAACTCTCTTTTTCTCTCCTTTCTGTTCTCTTCATGGCTCTGTCTGATCGTTTTTTCCCCCAATTGATTGTATATGTGTTCTGTCTGTTGCATGTACCGTGTTGTGCCGCATGTAATTTGCATGTGCTGTCTATTAGGGTTCGGCCCCCCCTGGTCCCAGCTTCACGGATCGTCCTTTCTCCGAACTGGATGACTTCTGGACTCCATGCAAACTGGAAAATTTGACCATCACAGAACGGCCAGCGCACCCCGAGATCCAGGTATCTGTTAATTCTGGTTCATTATGTCTAAAAACAGATGTGGAGTGCAATCCTTGAACATCAGCTTCTTCTACACACATCTGCTACCTAAAAACATAAGAGGGCAGTCCCTCTCGATTGGTTGCTTTGTGTAGGCATGGTAATCACTCGGGCTTGGTTGACTGGGGTAGGCACAGTAGTCCCTTGGGATTGGTTGACTGGGGTAGGCATGGTAGTTCCTCGAGATTGGTTGATTAGGGTAGGCATGGTAGTCCCTTGGGATTGGTTGGCTGGGATAGGCATGGTAGTCCCTCAGGGATTTGTTGACTGGTTATCCCTGTGGCTTGGTGACCTGGTAATCCCTCTGGATTAGTTGACTGGTGTAGGCATGGCAGTCCTTCGGGCTTGGTTGACTGGGGTAAGCACAGTAGTACCTCGGGATTGGTTGACTGGGGTAGGCATGGTAGTTCCTTGAGATTGGTTGATTAGGGTAGGCATGGTAGTCCCTCTGGGTTGGTTGACTGGTGTAGGTTTGGCATCCCCTTTAGATTGTTTAACTGAGGTAAGCATGGTAGTCCCTCGGGATTGATTGACTGGGGTAGGCATGGTAGTATCTCGGATTGGTTGACTAGGGTAGGCATGGTAGTCCTTTGGGCTTGGTTGGCTGGTGTAGGCATGGTAGTCACTCGTGACTGGTTGGCTGGAGTAGGTATTGTAGTCTCTTGGGACTGGTTGGCTGGGGTGGGCATGGTAGTCCCTCGGGATTGGTTGACTGGGGTAGACATGGTAGTATCTCGGGACTGGGGTAGGCATGGCAGTATCTCGGGATTGGTTGACTAGGGTAGGCATGGTAGTCCTTTGGGCTTGGTTGGCTGGTGTAGGCATGGTAGTCACTCGTGACTGGTTGGCTGGGGTAGGTATTGTAGTCTCTTGGGACTGGTTGGCTGGAGTAGGCATGGTAGTCCCTCTGGACTGGTTGGCTGGGGTAGGCATGGTAGTCCCTTGGGACTGGCTGGCTGGAGTAGGCATGGTAGTCTCTTGGGACTTGTGGGCTGGGGGGAGACTTGTTTGCTTGTGATATTGGCCGGACCAGGTGAATCTTGTATCATCGCTGTACCATTTCCTTTACTAATGAACAATTCTTCAAGCAATCGTTTTTGTCACCAAATCTTGGTGCATTTTATGGCCCTCCAGAACTGCAGCTGGACAGTCCGTCATGTGATTACTTGTAAAGACTAAACTAAATGGAGACGTTAATGGTCAGGCCATTGATTGACCTTAAAAATTGAGGTACAGACATACATGTTCAGATCGTCATATACAGTACATTTGTATGAGGTGAGAAGGGCCATTAGCCAAGAAAAAATTAAACTTAGCCAATTGACTTCTCACCTAAGAAGGCTCCTGGGGTCCGGGAGGGACTACAGACCTATAAACTTTCCTTAATGCAGAATTTAGGGATATAAGAGAAGCCCCCCCATTAGGATTGTGCCGATCTTTCTAAATTGGCCCCGTAGTTTGCACCAAAATGGTTAATAGAAGTTGTGATTTGGAAGAATCTTCCTGGCTGTGACAGTCACATGGGCCATTGGAGACATTTGGCAGGGTCCTCCGATGTAAAACACAAAGCTGGGCCGGGTGTTACTGATTATAATCCAACAGATGTCATCTCATGCTCTGCATCTCATTACGTGCTCTGTACATCAAGTGACATTGGGTGTCGTCTGTCATTGTGCTGTACAGGTTTGAGTTTGATTGGCAAGTCTGGGACCCGGGGTGTGTCTAGGCCATGGCCAGTTGGGTACCATGACGTTGGATAATGGTTGTGCATTCATGACTCCTCATCATCTCCATTCCTTTCATTTTGTAGAGATTCTGGATACCATCTGTCCTATTGGAAGGGGTAACGCATTGCAGTGCAGAAAATAAGGACCCTCATCCGGGATTTGTCATAGAAATCTGCACTCTCTATTCCTCCCTCTGACTGTGATGGCCCAATGGGAGTCCGGACTGTTTGATAGCTCTGTATCCCTTGTGAGGCCTCCATCTGTGTGCTTTGTGTCCATCTGTCTCCCTCCCCAATACCCCCTCCGCTGCTCCAACCTCATCAAATCCCAACCACTCCGACCACAACCCAAGACATTTTGCCCATCCAGTCAGCCTGGCCACAACCCAAGACATTCTACCCATCCAGTCAGCCTGGCCACAACCCAAGACATTCTACCCATCCAGTCACCGCGGCCACAACCCAAGACATTCTACCCATCCAGTCACTGCGGCCACAACCCAAGACATTCTACTCATCCAGTCAACTTGGCCACGACCCAAGACATTCTACCCATCCAGTCACCTCAACGATCAAGTCAAGTTCATGTATTCATCCTCCCGATCATCTCATGTTGGGTTCTCCATCGCTGTGCCGATTCCTGACTCGCCTTCCGTCTTTCCGGCCTACTGATATGAATAGCGCAGAGAAGCAAGAAGGAGCTAAGAGTGAATGGAATATGGCTGCCATTTTGAAGTGTATATTTCCATAGCTGCCACTGTCCACCAAGGAGCCTCTAGTGTATATTATGGCATTCCTCTGTTACACAGACTGGTGCTTCTGTAATTGTTGGGGTGAATCCCGCTAACGTCTCATCACTGCTAGTGGTTATATTTCCCGCCAGCCCTCGGGCACAGCCACCCCCCTCTCTCCTCCGCTGATCGGTGCGATGCCATGGGGGAGGGGGGTATACTGTACTAACACTAAGATGAATTGTACATAAAAATATTGTTTGTTACCAGGTGGATCCGAGTTCTGCCGCTCTCAATGCAAAAAGTAAAGCGATCTATGAAGTATGTTATTGTCTGAGTCTGCATTCTATGGCGTCCGTCCACCTTGTACCACTGTGTGTCTCCATACACTTCATTGTGATTTACATACCGCACATTCACATCAGTCCCTGCCCCCGAGGAGCTGAGGTCCCCATCTCGTATACACATACAGGGGCCAATTTAAACCGGAGCCAATTACCATTCCAGCATGTCTTGATTGTAGGGATGCACCGATACCGTACTCGCCCAAATGCTCCGGTACCGGAATTTCCGGTCAGAGGGGGATCTCCCTCTGACCGGCAGTGCCGAGGGAGCATGGAGCCGGCTTCTTTTCCAATCAGGAAGCCATCACTTGTTGGTAGGCAGTCTGGCTTCCTAACAAATCACGTCATGACTCGCCTCCCGGCTTCCTGATTGATCAGGCTGCCTACCAACAAGCCGGTTCTTTCATCCAGTGGAAAGTGTATTCCAGTGACAAACATGTTTGTTTCAGAAGCAGTAACTCCGCCCACTTCATCAGGGCGTGAAAAAATTAAACCATGTCTGCAGACTCGCAAATCAATGTATAGTTTGTACAGCTACTGATGGAGCTTCCACTGTCATAACACTCGGATAAACATTGATTTGCAGGTCTGATACATTGTTTCATTTTTTTTCCAAGAGGGGCGGAGTTCCAGTCCCCCC
>NW_017306856.1:167802-168726 GCF_000935625.1 Nanorana parkeri | reverse complement strand
ACGACACTTCCTGTCGAAGTGACCACACAACAAGACGTCAGGGGAAATCGGGCAGCAAAATGCTGAGATTCATTTCCCACTTCATACAACACTAGGAGAAAAAAAACATTTTGGTTGAAGTTCTTTGTAAGGAGGCAATGGGATGTGTACTGCCCGCCCCGCAAACGCATCAAAAACGCATGCAAATGCCTGGAACGCACTGAAACCCCGTGTTAAACTAAAAAAATAAAAAAAAAACTTGCATCAGGGCTGAGGACTCTCCAGAGTCCTCTGTTATGCAAATATCAAAATGCCCTCATGGGTGGGTGTCAGTCTGGAGGAGTGGGCGTTCTTAGGCAGTCTGCATTTGTATAGGCCACGCCCACATGTGTTGCTGAATCTCCATGATTGAAAGAACAGGAATCAGACAAATAAAAGGGGCGGAGCTGGGGAGGAAAGTGCTAGATGATGCTGTAATTAGTAACAATCGCCTAGAGAGACCGCGGTCGCTTCTCGGCCTTTTGGCTAAGATCAAGTGTAGTATCTGTTCTTATCAGTTGTCGGGAACTGAAAGTCCGCTGTCGCCTATGAGGGGTGGATGGACGGACCGGTAGGTTCCTGGCGTAATTGGTAGGGAGCCTTATTTTGTAGGATGTGGAGGAAGTTGAACGCTGTCACTTGGTCCTCTTCTTTACGCGTTTCACCCAACAAAGGGGCTTCCTCAGGCAGAGGCGATATAAAGTAATAACAGAACTCAATACAAAATTGTAACCAAAAGACATAAAAACAATACACGTGTCATCAGTACAGCCAGGTAGAGCTCGGCTACACGTCCTAGGAGAGGAGGGGCCACCATGGACGTCTGTGCTGGGGGCCACAGAGGGGAGGAGAAACCAGCAGCTGCTGAGATGGAATCCCGTCCTGTCGTCTATTGGTGGCCGAGCT
>NW_017306856.1:134721-167712 GCF_000935625.1 Nanorana parkeri | reverse complement strand
TAGTCCCACGGTCTGCATGTTCCCAGTGCTACAAACATTCAGGAACATTCAGGTATTTCCATATTACAAGCAGAAATCTAAAGCCTCCTTCAGCTGCAGCCATTGTGAAACAATTCATCCTCAAATCTCACAGCAGAAGCACTGAAATGGTTCTCTCAGCTCCCCCTCCCAGCAGTGACGCAGCAGCTCAGCTCCCCCTGTTCCCCCCTCCCAGCAGTGACGCAGCAGCTCAGCTCCCCCCTGTTACTTCCTCGCAGCAGTGACTCAGCAGCTCATCTGCCTCTCCCAGCAGCTCCGCTCCCCCTGTTTCCCCCCTCGTAGCAATAACTCACCACCACAGTTCCTTCTGCTCCCCCCTCCCAGCAGCTGCTCTGCAGTTCAGCTTCCCCTGCTCCCTCTCCCAGTAGTGACTCAGTAGCTTGGACCTCCCTACTACCACCTCCCAGCAGTGACTAAGTAGCTGATCCCACCCTGTTCCCCTGAGCAGGTTTAATGCTTCTGCTGTGAACTTTGAGGTCAGTGAGGATCATGTCTTGTTAATGATAATGTGATACTAGAATGTCTAAATCTACAGGTCCACTTTAATTGTTACAGGCGGGGGAGGGGAAGAAACGACGGCCCCTAGGGGTAAATGCTGACGTGTAGTGCGTTCCTCATTCTTGAATGCGCCCCCCCTTCCCCCGGGTTGTACTGTAGTAAGATGAAACTCCCAGTGCAGTAAACCTAAAGCCAGCGCTGGGGATGCCGAGTGTTCCTCAGCTTCAGTCCACGAGCACCCCCCACAGGAGATGTTTTCAGGATATCCTTTCATCACTGAGAAGGTGATAGAAGATCTGAGCACATGACCTGCTGGGGGGAAGATGATTTGTCCGTCTATGGGGGGGACTCCAGGAAATGGTACCTGGGGAGGGTTCCTCATCTCGGGATCTTCAATGTTCTCCGTGTGTCCTGACCAGAACAAATCACAGATTCCGCCGCTGAATATTCCCAAAATGTGCCCGAGAAATCCACAAACTTCACATCCCCGCGATGGCAGACCTGAAGATAACATTGTCTGTGGCCCCAGATCAGCCCCAAGGAGAGGAACATCACCCTGCAACTCCTGATCAATGCTATAGAATGGAGTGCGAGCTGTGTAGAATGGAGTGTGAGCTGTGTAGAATGGAGTGTGAGCTCTGTAGAATGGAGTGCGAGCTGTGTAGAATGGAGTGCGAGCTGTGTAGAATGGAGTGCGAGCTCTGTAGAATGGAGTGCGAGCTGTGTAGAAAGGAGTCCGAGCTGTGTAGAATGGAGTGCGAGCTGTGTAGAATGGAGTGCGAGCTGCGTAGAATGGAGTGCGAGCTGCGTAGAATGGAGTGTGAGCTGTGTAGAATGGAGTGTGAGCTGTGTAGAATGGAGTGTGAGCTGTGTAGAAAGGAGTGCGAGCTGTGTAGAATGGAGTGCGAGCTCTGTAGAATGGAGTGTCGTGCGATGGGTTCATGGATTTTGTGTTGTAAAGTAGCCACCGCTCCAAGCTCGCTCCCGTGATTGACTACAATCTCAGATATAGTTTAATAATTTGTAATGAGATTGTAGTCCATCACAGGAGCAAGCTTGGAGCCGTGGCTACTTAACAAGACACACAGGGACCATGGGGAACAAGTGTATCTCTAGACAAAATCTTTTATTTTAGTTTTTGGTGGCGGGGGCAAGGGTTACGTTTTTATGGAATGGGGAATCATGTTCCAGGGACTCCTGTCTAAGAGGGGAATTCCTTTAACTTGCCATTGGTCCCATCTAGTGGTGGTAATGTCACGTAAATAGCATTTGCCCAGATTTACATTGGGTGGAAGGTTTATACATGAGAATATAGACAGAAACTTGTTGCACTCCTTAAAAGATGCCCCAATGACAGGGGAGGGTGCTTGTAGTGACTGCGGATGGCACCGCTGGTTACAGGAATCAATTGAGGAAATGTCACCAACACACCAAAAATCCTTTCAGGATAACCATGTGTTCATTTAATAAGAACCATATCAAGTAAAAACAAGCGCTTTCGGGGCCACACACGGTCCCTTCATCAGGCTTAACATTGCAGAAACTTCTCCTTTGTAGTGGAGGATGGGGCTATCAGGAAGGAAGGCGATGGGGAAACCTTAAGGGCAGGGTTGGACAGATGATGGAATTTAGGAGCCAGTCTGTCCAATCCAGGAGGCAGCATCATTGGCAGATGAAAACCACATTTTTTAGGTGGCAGGTAATTGTTAAGGAGCATTGGCGACCTGGCTCCTGGGATTTGCCCAGCCTTGGCTTAGAAATGCAGAAAAAACAGACAGAGGTTTTAACTCTACCCACATCTTATCCAAAAAAAAAGGAAAAAAAACGTTTGTCTCTTCTCCAACTAGCTTAGAAATGTTGTAAAATCTGAAGAGCAGTGACAGCAGCTCTGCTTATTTGTAAAGTTTATCATTAATTTCCCTTCAGTAGGTGGAGTACATGCAGCACGCCATGGGTACCAGGCTGAATGAATTATATCAGCAGCGGACAAACTCCATAACGGGGCTTTTCTAGTCAGGTATACATGATAGAAGTGGGGGTCGTTGTGTGTCTATATCAGAATTAGGCAACCCCGGCACTCCAGCTGTTGTGGAACTGCAAGACCCATGAGGCATTGCAAGACTCTGACAGCCGCAGGCAAAGGCATGCTGGGATTTGTATTTTCACCACAACTGGAGTGCCAAGGTTACTTACCCCTGATCTTTTTCATAATCCAGAACTTTTGCATTATTCAAGGTGAAATAAAGATGCAGTTTATTGATAAACCACTTTGACCCAATGTGGTCAAACACAAACGTCAAGCTGCTTGGTCTCATGTGACCGCTGATCGCTCAACTCACAATCTCCCTGCAGAGAGCGGTGACTGCCGGTCACTGTTTCCCATAAGGTTTCCCTCCTCTTTCTGTTCCTTTAGTGCTCACTGGAGGGACAGACAGGGGAGGGGGCGAGTATAGCTGGCTCTGGCCCTTAGAGAGGCAGAGCCAGTTGTCAATCAGGCAGTGGGGTGGACCCCAGCAATATTGTCGGGATTCTTCCCAGCTCTGCTCTGTCAGCATAAAGTGGGCAATGGCCGCTAGGTGCTGACTTTGGTAAACTTGACCAGAAAAAAAGGTTTGGCCTTTCATGGCAGCCAGAGCCTAACTTTTGAGGTTCTCTCTAGTTGTTGCCAATGGAGCTGGCTTCTAAAAAAAAAAGCCTATTGGCACCTGGTTCCATATTCATTTGCCCACCCATGCCCTTCAATCATTCGATGCTTATTCAGCCCATCAGTTTATGTCCTGACAGTTGGCACATATCTGTAATAATTTTGTGCCCAAGACCTGTTTTCTACATCCGATATGCCCACCTACAACCGGAGAAGTGTCATTTGTGAAGTTGGTTCATGTCGGAATACTTCCCTGTTATTCTTTATATTATGTTAAAGAAGTAAAGCTGTGCTGAACAGATGGCACCCCAAAGAAACTTGAGAAAAACTGAGAATGTGACAGTTTAATGAGCTGTTTACTCAGTGGACTGCGTAGGTGTCGAATAAAGAAGAAAATGGTAAGAAAAACACTTGATAAACAGACTCTGAATGTACAAAGCTGGTCAAGTGTGAGGAGGTCAGAACATAAGAAACACTCGGGGTGTAAGGAGCAATGGCGTGCAGGAACCTATTAAACGTCAGCATACAGTAGAATGTCTGAGCACTGTGAGGAGCTACAACACCCCCCTGTGTTCCATGTGTAGCTCAAGTTTAGTCCTAACACAGGTTTGTGTAACTTCGGCCCTCCAGCTGTGCTTTAACTACAAATCCCAACATGCCTGTGGGAGTCATACCTGTCAGTCTGGCAATGCCTCATTGGGACTTGTAGTTCCACAATAGCTGGAGTGTATATAATATAATATAATGCGTGTCTGGTTTTCATGCGCTCCCATTAAAGTCTTTGGGGCTAAAAACACACTATGTAGCTCCACAAATCACACCACATCATGTTCCATAGGTGTGAATAGACACCATAGAGAATAATGTGATGTACATTGTCATGCATTGCAGCACAACGGCAGGCGCGTGACAAGTCACACAACTGTGAACAGGGGCTTATTATAGTTTTATGGTTCCTTATCCTTGTCTTGGTGAACGATGTTCAATAATCAGACAGTATAGGTGTTAACAACTGAACAATACTGATCTTAGGTGAACATTTGTCATTTTTGCATCGGTTTTCTGAACATCTTCTGTGGCTGAATCAGGATCTATAACATCATGACCATCTGCCTAATATTGAGTAGGTTCCCCTTTTGCTGCCAAAACAGTCCTGACCTATCCAGACATGGACTCCACTAGATCTCTGAAGGTATGCTGTGGTATCTGGCACCAAGCCATCAGTAGCAGATCCTTTAAGTCCTGTAAGTTGCGAGGTGGGGCCTCCATGGATTGGACTTGTTTTTCTCACAGAGGCTCGATTGGATTGAGATCGGGAGAATTTAGAGGCCAAGTCTTTGTTAAATGGCATCCCACCTAATACACAAGAATG
This sequence comes from Nanorana parkeri, assembly GCF_000935625.1. Classification (NCBI taxonomy): domain Eukaryota; kingdom Metazoa; phylum Chordata; class Amphibia; order Anura; family Dicroglossidae; genus Nanorana; species Nanorana parkeri. The sequence continues at coordinate 163,159 of NW_017306856.1, read as the reverse complement.
TAACCATCTAATCTCACCTGACACTGATAGTGGCAGTTCATCAATGGGAGAAGGTTTGTAGCAGAGCCACCAAGTTGACTTGTCACCTATCCATCCCATTCAGAGTACACCATGAACCCAGTACAGATGGAGGCACCATTAGAAAAAATGTAGGATATTTAAACGAGATTTGATTTACTATATTTCATTTTTACATGACAAGTGACAGGTTGACATCAAGTTCACAGTGGGGGTGCCTAGGTTGTAAGTTGAATTTTGAGAGTAGAGGTACATTTATGGGTTTCCAGGAGGTTCAGAGTTCAGACATCACCAGTGTGCTGATCTTCATTAGTAGGCCAAGAGTAGACAGTTGGTGGGACAGTGGCTGAATTTGCAGAACATCAGGTTGTGGGTATAAATTATTCTTCTCCTAAAGTCCTTACAATATGAAAGTTCCTCGTAGGACTTCTAGTCCACATCTTATAGATATCATGCAGATAAATCTGTGGGAATATCCCCAACATTCTTGAAGATTGAGGCAAAGGCTGCAGGTCCCAGGCGTCACTCGGATCAGGACAAGGCAAAGGCTGCAGGTCCCTGGTGTCACTCGGATCAGGACTTTTCCTTGTACTCCTGTCCTCACTTCTTGACTGATCACTGTTGGAATAAAATGTGTGGGTCACCGTCTCATCTTTTTGTGTTTCTCTTTTGTTTGCACAGTGACTGCGGTGACACCCGTGGCTGGAATAAAGCGATGGCAGAGCACGTTATTGCCAGGGATCCACTAGCAGCGGATTTGAAATGTAGCCTCTTCATGTCTGCCTTGAGGAGCTATAAAAGGGACTCTGTGCTAAGGCCGTATCCTCCATTCTATGCCAGTGACCAGTACAAGGATTTCGATGCTTTGGTATGAAATGACAACTGAAATGAATTAATTTTATTTCCATAAATTCAGGCTTTGAAAACAGCCTTCGTAGGATTGCTTAAAGCTGAACTCCGCGCATATTTAAAAAAAAAAAAAAAAAACCATAATGGATGTGTATTTTGAATGAAAAAATGTGATAAATACCTAAATATGACTTGAATGCAGCCTTGCGTAATCACAGACTGGGAGAGAGGGGCAGAGCATGAGGTCCATCAGGTTTCTATTTGTATGTCTGTAGGCAAAGAACATGCTGACAGGAGCTGAGAGCAGGAAGATGACCTGATTAGTCTGTTGCTGCTCCTTTACTGTCCAGTCACAGGTTGGGGAAAGGGAGGTGACTTGTGTGTGTTGCTTAAAGCAGAACGCCTGGAAATCTAAAAATGAACCCTTTCAGTGGAGCTATCCCTGCACTGCAAGGTTTAACTGCTCGTTTTGGTCTAGGGGCTAAAGTAAAGAAAACATACTCACCTGATCCTCGGTCCCACCTGGCTGCTAGACTAGGACCCATGACATCTAATGCATCTGACATTACACCACCAGAGCAGAGGGGGAGAGGGGTGAGTGCCCACCACCGCAGGACCAAGGGTTGGGTGAGTATGTTTTCTTTATTTTAGCCCCCTAGACCAAAATGAGCAGTTAACCCTTGCAGTGCAGGGGTAGACCCACTCAAGGGTTCTTCTTTGCCTACAGCATGGAAAAGTAAAATCGCCAGCCTGGACAGTCTAGCAGGGACTCAGGACGGGATATACGGACATCAGGGGTGTGGAATTCCTATCGCCCGACGCCCGGGACAGGCAGTTTCGGGCGCCGGGCGAGTAGTTTTTTAATACATTCAGCCCTGCTCCGGACAAGCAGAGCTAAATGCATGTTGTGGAGCCGCCGCTCGTTTTCATACAAGTGATCCCCCGCTCCTCTGCTGGACCCGTCACCACGGCACGGGAGCTCACCATAGATAATTGCAAGCACTCATTGGTGAGGTTATTGGCCAGGAAGCCAGCTCCTTGCTGATTGGCCGCCAATCAGCATCAAGCTATCTTCCCGGCCAATCGGGTCATTACTCTCCGCCAGGTTTCCTGATTGGCTAGCAAGCTGGCTCGATGATGATTGGCCGGGAAACAGGGCTTCCCAGCCATTCACAATCAAGCCGGCCAAACAACATGGAGTCGGCTTCCCTGGCAGTCAGGAAGCCGGGTAGCATCTCATTACCCGCTGCCCGGCTTCCTGATTGCCCGGGAAGCCTGCTCCATGCAAACGGAAGCACCGATACTCAGTGAGTACTGAAAGCAAAATATTGGTACTCATACTCGATAACCAAAAACTGGTAATGGTGCTTCCCTAGTTTTAAACTTTTTTAAAACTTTTTTTTTTTTTTGTATTGGGACAAGTAGATTGTCATGAAGGACAAGTAGATTTGACCCCCGCTTTAGCCCTTGGACAAGTAGTTTTTTCTAAAATTTCCACACCCCTGGACATACAAACCCTTTGCCGGTAAAACCGTTCCAATATATATATTTCTGTTTATATATATTTTTTTTAATCAAGATTTTAAAGGACAAAGGTATCAAGTTTGTAATTACCAGTGTGACTGGAGTTCAGCTTTACAGGAGAACAAGACATTTCTGATAGTGTGAACAGTGAGATTGTGTTAGGCGTGCCAAAGTCATCACTTTGTGTGAATGTTATCTAATGTATAGCCAGCTTTAAGCCTAAAATTGGCTGCCTGCGTTGTCCTTGAATGTAATTACTGGCTAGCAGTCAGCGTGTGCTGGAACAGTTCATTCAGTTGTTTTTTCTTTAAAGCCAATCTTTTCAAAAAGCATTTGTCATGTGCAAAACATATTTTTATTTGAAATAAAATGATAAAGATTTCATGACTATTTAGAAGCTCTCTCTAGCAGGGCCCTTAACCCTCTCGTCTTGCATTGTATTGCTACTCTACTGTCTCCCTTCATTTTTGTAAAGCACTGCGCAAACTGTTGGCGCTATATGAATCCTATATAAAAATTATTATAATTAAGAAAACTGTAGTAGTCTTTGATCAGTTTGTTTTTTTCTCAAAGTTTATAAACTGATATTTTATACAATTATTTTTTTATACTATTTTTTTTATCATTTGCATAAAATCCTTTTCCTTACAAATAAACATTTAATAAAGATTGTTTCCACGTTTCAGTGTTTGCAGTGGACGCTGGGCTGCCTAATAGGAGCACCTAACATTAGCTCCGTACTTGCTGCCTGCTACTGCCGATTGAACACTTTTTATTAGCCATTCAGCTGTGTGTAACCTGTTGTTCAGGTCTGCACAGTAGGACTATAAACCGGCTATGACTAAAGACTGTATGCCTGCACCTCTGACACTGCAGTTGCACAGATCTGAGACTTTCTGTATGTTTTACTACATGGTTAAAGTGACACTAAACTCAGGAGTTAAATCTCAAAAATACATTCCAGTACCTTAAAGGAGAACTATGAGATGAGTGATTTCCACTCACCTCATAGTTCTAGCCGACCTGTGACAATGAGACTGTCAATCCTATATGTGTAGTAAAGTAGTCATAACTCCAAGCTCGATCAAGTGATGGACTACAATCTCAATGCAAGTTAGTAAACTAAAAGCGAGCTTGGAGCGGTGACTACTTTACAACACACACAGGGACCACGGGGAACAAAAGGAGTCACCCTCCAGATGGGAGGACAGTGTCAGCACCAATTCAGAGATGATTTGAGGATCTACAGCCGAGTGATACACAAATAAGATACATTTCTGTTTAAGTTACTTGAATGAATTTGTAAGATTTAACTCCTGAATTTAGTGTCACTTTAAGATTGTAAAATGTCCATTCTAGTTACTCACTGTATGTTATAAAATATTTCCTAGTACACATATAGATTAGCGCTGGACTGAATGATACAGAGGCGACCTTATATGCCATGCAGTTCCCGCATACATCTGCAAACGTATGTAGATATAAAATGCATAAATGTATTTCGGACCTCTGTACTGGCTAGTGTGGCTGTATCAGGTGTCAGCACTATCAGAAATATACCCAGTGGTCAGCTATGCTGGTCAGTTTCAGACAGACTTAACCCTGATTCATCACGTTGCAATAGGTGCATGGACTGCAAGAAACATTTTTTAAGCAGTTGATACTCCTATCAGGTTTTTATTGTCCAGTGTCCATTCCATCCAGTGCCATGCCCATACGCCCAATTTTGTAGTGTTCGGCTTATGGTGACACCATGTTATATTACTCAAGGACAAGACATAGCTAGCACACCACCCATATACCTCAACAATTTATTGAGGTCAAAATACAAATGTAAAAAATATAAATATAAAATTATTATATTATATTCATAAAAAGAATAAGAAAGCACATAATATCCATTGATGTTTCTAGGTCGTGACGGACCCCTTTTCTGAAGGTGACACCAAGGAGTTTGTCACCTTGCTATTGCCTTCGGAAAGGGGCCCCCACGCAGATTATTGTGTCTCATGTAAAATTGCATACAATAACATTGATCGAGAGGCCATTTTCGTATGCCTTAACTATTTAGCATTTCCACAGTGACTTTGCAGTTTGATAAATTGGTGATCATTGTCTTTGTCTACCATACAAAAGCATTATGCCTATGGTGTATGCATCTACCTACTATGTAATGCTACCGAAATGCTAAACACAGCAGCACTTGTTGCATTGTAAGAGGTTTCTGAATGTAAAAAGGATCTCTGCTTCTCCCAAGTATGAATGTTTGAGTTTCTTGGAAGTATCTCATATTGTACACTGTATTTGCCGGCATCTACTAATGTTGATGTCTTGTTAGATTGCTGACACAAACACCTTACCGAGCCTGCAAGAATTCATCCATAACAAGTCAAGAGCCGATCAGAAAGTCAGGGATCTGCTAAGCTGGATATTGTCAGAGAAACTTTTCACCATCAAAGGCCTTAAAAAGGAGAAGGTAAGACAGCTAATCAGAAAATGGAATGTTTCTATAAATGAATAAATAGGTGACACCAGTCACAATGCAGGTTCTGTGAGGGAGCAGATACAGTATTTGAGTGATACAAAGGCTAATGGAATATTTCAGCTGAAAATGCAGAAATAATAAATAGCACTTTTTACATATGTGCCACCTTAAATAGTTTTGTGCCTTTACTCTCATTGGTGACTATAGAACTTATATGTATCTCTACTACTTTCTATTTTAGGCCTCATTCACACCGGGCGTGTTGTTCCATATAGCTTAAAGGGCCAGTTGTTGATGTGCCCAGAGCTGCAGGAAGAAGCATGCGGGCAGCTTATGTAAGTCTTTGGAGACGCATGAGCTGCACGCCCTCATGTTGCTTTCCGCAGCTCCAAGATTTGAAAGCCGCACACAGACGGTTTATGGCCTCGGACGCAGATATGATGGATCCAGGTCTGTACACTGTCTGTGTGCAGCTGTCAGAACACAGAGCTGCAGGAAGCATCTCCTTAGAGCAGACCTGTTCATTTTACGGCCCGCGGGCTATACCGGGCGCTTTGTCTACACCTGTCCGGCCCACCGTCCAGACACTGACAAGTCAATGACCTACCCTAGTTTATGGCTGGCTCACAGTGGATGTGCCGGCCTTCAAGGCCGGTGCATCCACTGCAAGGCATAGCCCAGTGCAGGTTGTCAATCGGTCTGTGTCTGGACCACATTCCTCTTCAGTTGTTGGTTGCTACGACAGCAGGTGTCCTAGCAACCAATGACATCATGGATCCTCTTCTGTAGTCATTGGTTCCTAGGACCACTGCCTCCTGCAGCTCCACCATAGTATGTGGGGACAGTAAGGGCCTTTTTACACTTATGCAGTTACCTACTGTGCATTACAGTGCAGCAGATGCATTGTATGTACTTCTTTTTTCAACCGCACCACAATGCATGGTATTGCGGAAGGTGCATTTAGGGTGCCATTCAAATGTATGGCAACACAGCGCACCTGCTGCATTGTAACACACGGTGGGTGCATTGCGTGGTACCATGCAGTAATCATATGAGAAACTGGGACTGTTGTGGAGGGCCACACCAATAGAGCCTATTAAGACCCACAACAGTTCCAGTTTCTCATGTGGGCCCTTGGAAAAATGAATGGCCCCACACTTGTCTTAGAGTTAAAAGAGAACTATGGCCTAACCTTTTTTGGCCTTTTCGTTCTCTTCAGGGTCACAGGAGGACATATGCTACTGTCCTCCGATGACCCAAAACTCAGTATATAGCGGGCTATTTCCCGCTATATGCTGACAGCGCAGAGCCACGCCGTAGCCGGGATGGATCCTGACAATACTGTCGAGATCCACTCCACTGGATGATTGACAGCTGGCTCATCCTCTCTAGAGGCAGAGCCATCTGTACCTGCCCCCTTCCTGCCCGTTTCTCCAGTCAGCGCTGGATTAGGGGAGAGGAGAGGGGGGAATCCCGGTGGGGAGTTATGACTCACAGTCAACGCTCTCTGCAGGGAGAGGATCGGGAAGTCGGCGATCGGCAGTATGTGTTCACTAACTTCCCGATCTATAGAGCCCACGTGTGACAGCTTCAGTGTCACAGGTCGGCTTGAATTTTAGGGCTGAGTGTATTTCACTCACCCGATAATTCTTCTTTAAACGAGCTACCCACACAACATCTTCCTGCAGCTCTGGGCATATTAACAACCGGCCCTTCATGCTGCATGGAGCAACATCCCCCATGTAAATGAGGCCTATGGGAGACCAAAACTTTAGAAAAAGAAAAAAAAAGCCCTGTGGCTTGTAAATCCTCTTGTGTTTGCGGAATGAGGTATCCAGTTTATTCCCTGCCAAGGACACTGACTGCTTGGAGCGGTGTCAATGTACTTGTGTTTATATAGGGTGTGCCATCTGCCCAAACTGGCCCTAGAGTATATATGCATATGCTTGTATGAGTGCGGTAGATCTTAAAAAGAACCCTTTCATCAGATCGTTCATTTCAACAACAATCTTTAACATATTTTATGTGCATTATTTATCTGTAAAAGCCTCTTTTTGTAGACATTCAAAAGCCCTGAGATTGCTGCTGGGCACCAGCATCTTGGATGTGATGTCAGCAGACCCAGAGCTGTCACTCAAGTTACACTCGCATTCGCTTCTCCCGTGGGAGCTACATAAAAGCTTCTCCTGTGGGAGCTAGCATAACACCCAACAACTAACCTTCGTGAAATGAAAAGTCAGAAACGGCAGCCTCCATGTTTTTCCCAGCAAAGGTTTCCTTTAAAGTGGTACTAACCCCCCCACAGCAAAAAAAGAGATTGGTTTACTGAGGCGTTTCTGCCTCACTTGGCCTTAGTCAACAACCGGCCCTTCATGCTGGATAAGGATAATGGCTAAGGTTGGGTGAGGCAGAAACACATCAAAGATTGCTTTTTTTGTACATTTGTACACTTTTGTACAATTTTTTAGGCTTTTATTCCTTTATTTTCTTCTGGTGGTCTGGCCAATACGTGTGTTATTTCTCAACTTCCCTTAACAGGCCAAGCTGTCCAGCAAAAGTGGCAGATAGAGGGTTTGCAAACAATTGGCCACTGGCAGGGGTCCTTACAATGGTCAAATGTTATTCATTTATGGAAAACCTTTATCCCGAAAGGGGAAATAAAACAGTTGCTGTTACTGCTTAAAAAGTGTTATCTGGAGTTCAGATTTAATTTGTTAGTCAAGTCCATCTAAATCTCCTAGAGCATCTAAGACATCCCCTCCACAGGGTTACAATGCTGCTGTCCAAGGGGATTCTATTGCTCCTCCATAGAGTGGAGCCATTCTAAGAAAGGAAGTGTGTTACTGGCTGAATCACCAGGTGAAAATAAAGAGGGGAAAAAAGAAAACCACATTTAGTGATAGGTAAGCTGCAATATATATATATGATTTTTATTTTTGGAAGGGATGTTCAGATACCAGTGCAGATACTTGGCATTTTCATGAGAACTACCTGGGTTGCAGAGGTTGCAGCTGGGACCTGGCTCTGGTGCTCCACCACTGTCCTGAAATCATTAGTCGATATTGTTTTAGAAAAACTGTCACATGACAATAAACAAAAATGTATCAGTACTTGTATCTGTCAGTACTTGGACAAGTATTAGTACTTGTACTTGGAAAAATGTGCATCCCTAATATGTATTTATAAAAATAAATAAATCATACATTAAAACAGAGATGTACAAATCCCAGGAGCTTCGTATGCTCCTCACAAATGACAGCTGCCTCCTAATTTTTGCAGTTTTTTCTAGTCTAGTGTTGGAGCTGGAAAAGTATCTGTACTTGGTATCTGAACATCCCTACTTTTTGGTTTTATATACACTTTAACACAAGCTGCTATTCCTGTCCTTTAACTGGAATCGTAGAGCAGCTTTATTGCGCTGCTGCTTTGCAATGAAAGTCGCTCTGGGCTTATTACTGCTTTTTAAAAGAGTTTTACAATTGTAATAAGTCCTAACCTCTATGTAAACCTCTATGTATGTCCAGCGTTGGGGGGAGATCCATGTCTGTACTAACCATTCTGGAAACTTACCCCAGCCTTAAATTAAGGCTGCCCTTCCCTTGCTGTTTCAGTTTGAAGAGGTCCAAGCCTTGCCAGGTTCTCCCACACTTGCTCTGCCCACTCCTGACTTCCTGTTTGAAATAGAATACTGTGAGAAGCTAAACGCCAAATTCCAGGAGACGCGCGGAGAGCGAGACATCATTTATGCCTTGCATGGCAGCCGGCTGGAGAACTTCCATTCCATTCTGCACAATGGCTTGCACTGTCACCTAAACAAGGTGAGACATGGGAATAGACATGGGAGTACCTACAGGTCACTGGGCATTAATACATTACATAATATGTGTGTAGACAGGTGCAGGAACTCCAGCAGTTCGTTTTTAGTGATAAATGGAGTTTCTAAGGATTTCCCCAGTAAATGTGTTCTCTTTATTTCTGTCTGTACCCTCTCATGGTTTTTTCACACATTTCTTTTACTATCTGTCAAAATGTTTGATTACATTTGGGAATTTCTTCCTAATGGTTTCAGCCTAATGTCTTCAGCTGTAAAGGACAGGAGGGTTTTGTTCCCCTTTTAAGATTTATACAGTCCAGTGAAGATACACTATATTGCCAAATGTATTGGGACGCCTGCCTTTCCACGCACATGAACTTTAATGGCATCCCAGTCTTAGTCCGTAGGGTTCAGTATTGAGTTGGCCCACCATTTGCCGCTGTAACAGCTTCAACTCTTCTGGGAAGGCATCTACAAGGTTTAGGAGTGCGTCTATGGGAATGTCTGACCATTCTTCCAGAACCGCATTTGTGAGGTCAGGTACTGATGTTGGACAAGAAGGCCTGGCTCGCAGTCTCCGCTCTTATTCATCCCAAAGGTGTTCTATCGGGTTGAGGTCAGGACTCTGTGCAGGCCATTCAAGTTCCTCCACCCCAATATTTACTAACAAGGAAATGTCACGGATGGACTTATTACACAGGTGGCAACCTATCATGGTACCAGGCTTGAATTCACTGGGCTCCTGAGAGCGACCCATTCTTTCACAAATGTTTGTAGAAGCGTCTGCATGCCTAGGTGCTTGATTTTATACACCTGTGGCCATGGAGGTGATTGCAACACCTGAATCCAATGGTTTGGAGGGGTGTCCCAATACTTTTGGCAATATAGTGTATATTTATGAAGTTGTTGACTTTTCGTGCAAATCTTCTTCAGCTTCCTGTCACATGATTTCATGCTGTGCAACCTCCCTCTCGTGCTCCATTGTGTATGAAAAGTTGCAGTGGCCTTGCATTGACAGCTGCAGTTTAATAGGTTTAAATGCAGTGGTATAACATGACTATGGTAAGTCCGCTAGGGTGGTGGCTTGATGCATAAACATTTTGCCAGGGAATTAATATTTATGAGAGAAGAAACTATAACTACTCAACAAGCAGGCTGAGCCCCTGTGTAGATGTCAATGTTTAATGCATATGTTCATAATCCATGTATCATTATCATGTATCATGTATCATTAATCCAAAGATATATGAACATGTTAAGTCTATTCCTTGCAGACTTCTTTGTTTGGGGAAGGGACCTACCTGACCAGTGACCTGAGTCTGGCTCTTCTATATAGCCCCCATGGACAGGGGTGGGCTCATAGTTTACTGGGCCCTGTGCTTAGTTGCGTCGCTGTGTGTGAGATGATCGATCATCCCGATGTCAAGTGTCAGATCAAGAAAAAAGGTGAGAGAGAGTATTGGGTGCTTTAATAAAAATGGCATCTGTTTCCTTTTCATTGTTTCTAGTAAAATATCATTATGCGTACTGTAAGAGGGCTGAGCCTTATAGGATTTCTTTATGGTTTCTGTCCCCAATTACAGCTGCATTTTCCCTTCGATTTCTGCAAACCAAGTCTAATATACACAGCTATATGGTAAACTATAGAAGTTGATGGCACCAATAAAATACAACTCGCATTACTTACTCATGAAATTGTAACAATTAAAAGAGAAATAAACCCAAACCTTTTCTTTTTTTGTTTTTTCTTCTCTTTTGGATCACAGGAGTATATTTACCAATGTGCTCCTGTGACCCAAAGTCAGTATCTAGCGTGCTACTGCCTGATATATGCTGACAGCGCAGAGCTACTCTGCAGTCAGGAAGGATCCCAATAATATTCATTAGATCCACCCCGCTGCCTGATTGACAGTTGGCTTTGCCTCTCTAGAGTCAGAGCCAGCTGTATCCGCCCCCCCCCCCCCCCCCTTCCCTGCCTTTACTTTACCTACTGTTTCCTTCACTCCACTCGGTCTTCCTGGACCAGCCAAACGTCGCCCCCCCCCCCCCCCCCCTCCTTGCCTGTCCCTCTAATGCTGGAGGAACAGAGAGGGGAGGGAGGAATCCCTGCGGGGAGCAGTGACTGACAGTCACTACTATCTACAGGGAGAAGAGTGATCATTGGTTACATAATCGCTCAGCGCTCGGTAGATAGAGCTGGAGTGTGACAGCTGCAGTGTTTCATGCCCTTGGGCGAAAGTAGTCTAAGGGTGATTACACTGAAATCTTTATATTTTAAAGAAGTACTCTGGCAAAAATTATTCTTAGCCCTTGCAGTGGGGCTACCCGGTCCTTCCAGCCTCTCTCCCCTCCGCTCCAGCAGTCTAAGGATCCTGGAGTCATCACGTCCAATACGCTGTGTATGGGATGTGAAGATGCCTAGGGACATTACATCACTGCAGCGGAGGAGGAGACAGGGTGGGGGGGAGTGGTCTAGGAGACGGTTGGCTCCGAGTTTTTGGGTGAGTATAACGTTTGTTTTTTTACACCCTAGATGAAAACGAGCAGTTAACCTCCCACTGCAGGGGTAAAAATAATTTTTCCTGGAGTTTTTCAATGTGGTCAGGGGATGCAAATACTGAGTATAGTTACTATAGTTATCCTTTTTCTCAAACCCTGCACAGATTCAACTGGTATAGATCGGAAAAGAGCTAGAGCACGGAACAGCGAGGGTGGAGATGTTCCGCAGAAATACTTTGTGGTGATCAACAATCAGCTGCTGCGAGTCAAATATCTTCTGGTTTATTCTCTAGAGCAGCCAAAGAGGAGGTAAGTAGTGCAGTCACCGCCTGCTACTGTGTTGTTTCTTTTGGGATATTTGTGGTGCCAAAAGTGTATTGCTTTGTATGTATTTAATGGTGCTGCTCTTATATTTAAATGTTGAACTCCAGGCAAATATTAAATAAATCGCAGTGAATGTAGTTATCGTAATAATAAACATTAAATGTAGTCAGTGTAAGTAGCTGAATCTAACTTGGCATCAGACCTTTTCCCCTGTACAGTACAACATAGACTAGGAGATGGAGAGATAGCACTAGGGGTCACTTGGGTGTGTCTCATACACATGTGCTGACATGCAGCATGCAGATGGGAGGCGAAAGCAGGGGGATGAGCTTATCAGTAGGGCTGCAGCTAATGATAATTTTCATAATCGATTAGTTGGCCGATCATTTTTTCGATCAATCGGATTTAAAAAAATTTGATAATATCTTTAATTTAAAATAACATTTCTGTTAGTCACGGCTCCCCGCAGGGTCTCCCCCCTCCCCTCTCCGATCCTCTAGCGCTGACTAAAGGAACGGACTGGGGAGGGGCCAGGCACAGCTTGCTCTGCCTCTAGATGTCAATCAACCAGCTGGGTGAATCTCGACAGTATTGTCGGGATCCGTCCCGGCTGCTGCACTCTCCGTATATATAGCTTGTTAAATAATGAGCTTTGGGTCACGGAAGGAGGTTAGTAAATGTCCTCCCGTGACCCTAAAGAGAACTATGGGATGAAAAGGTTACCCCATAGTTCTCTTTTAAATGTGTTCCTTTGGAGTGATGCCTAGCAGGGTTGTGTAAAGCTCAGGCAAAGCATCTCCAATGAATGTATAGTGTTTTGAATGTTAATTTAGCCGTTTGCCTGATACTCAGCTTTAATCATCATTGCATACTTTCTATATTTTCTTCTCACAGATCTAAGCAGCCATCTTGGTTTGCAAGCCACCGTTTTGCTATCTTGATGACACTCTACCTGCTTGTACTGATTGTCATCGGTTTAAGCAACTCCAAGACTTTCTTGCACCATTGGAACAGACTTTTGACCTGGAGGACTTAAGCTTCTTCGATTCCATTGAACTTCACCATAAGCCTTAAGGTTGTATCAGTGCCACAGCACTTTCTCTTCTCTTGCTTGTTTAAGCATGAAGGCATTCCAGCTGATGCAGAGATTGGATTCTTCCAGTGTCCTCATACACCGAATCTCTGATCCAGCACCCCACAGTTCTTTTAACACTTGTAATGACGACAAATGAATATCATCTGAATCTTACAGCAATGCAGAACGTCAATGAAAGCGATGTTGATGCATGGAGCTCTACACCTTATCCCAACAAGAAGAAAAAGATTCATACAAATGCTAGTGATGGAACTTTGTTTCCACCAGATGACTGTGTCACAATATCTGTTGTGATATAAGCCATTCCACTTCAGTTACAAAAATTCGGCAGACAGGGCTATTTTCCAGCACAGCCTAATGCAGCCCTGTAGTTTGAAAATGACTCATTTAATACAGCGCATTCCAGTTTGTTTGCACTGGAGAGGACAGCTCCTAGTGTGACCAGTCTTAAAATGAATCTGTCCATTTTCCCCTTTAGGGAGGAGTGATAGGTTTGCTTGATAGCACCCCAGTGATACTTACCTTCTCCTTGCTCCCCTGCCGCCCTGTTTGCATGCCAGAGCCTTAGGTTTAATCCTTGTGTTTGGTCCTTGTCAGAGCTTCCATGGAGTTGATGACCTTCCTGCCTCTGTCACATGGCCGTGTTCGAACATGACAATTGTCTGCCCAGGCCCAAGCACTGCATCCTTGGAGGAAGGAACTGTCAGATGCACCCCCATTCTCAGAAGTATCAGGTTTTTCCAAAGGCTCCAGCAGAGTGGCAGGGAGCCAACAAAGTGAGTATCAGGGTAGGGGGTTATTAAGAGGACCTGTTACTCTTTCCTGGCTGGGAAATGTGATAGATGTCTTTAAAGTGTATTTCCACCTTTATAGCCAAATTTGAGAAAACCACTCTGTTTGTTATGTGTTCCCATTCACACAGCATACTGAAAATGAATAAATATATTTATATTTATTGCCTTTTAGATGTTTCCTTGGTAAAGGCCTTTGTGCAGATTCCAGGCCACTCTGAGCAGTTTGAAAGTGAATGTAGAGGGGCAAACTGAGGACAGACTGACCTCTCGTTAACATATAATGCTGTGAAGTCTTTAACTCTTTGTTAGCACACACTGAGGGGAATTTATCAAAACTGGAGCAGACAGAATCTGGAGCAGATGTGCATGGCAACCCATTAGCTTGTCTCTTCAGTTTGTTCAGTTAAGATTTGAAAAGGAAAGAGAGAAGCTGATTGGTTGCCATGCACAACTGCTCCAGGTTTTGTCTGCTCCAGTTTCGATAAATTACCCTCATAGAATTCAAATCTAATTTACAACTGATAATAAGATCTGCCAGCACAGTACAGACAGGTTTAAATAGAGTAAACATAACTCCCCACAACCCCCTCCTTAAAAGAGAACTATGGGGTAAGTGTTTTTCCCCATAGTTCTCTTAAGGGTCACGAGAGGACATATACTAATGTCTTCCCGTGACCCAAAGCTCAGTATATCGCGAGCTACAGCTTGCGGTACACTGAGACCACCGCAGCCGGGACGGATCCCGACATTACTGTTGAGATCCACCCAGCTGCGTGAGTGCCAGCCGGCTCTGCCTATCTAGAAACAGAGACAGCTGTACCCGCCCCGTCCGTTCCTCCTCTCAGCGCTGGAGGATCAGAGAGGGGAGGAAGGGGGGAGCCGTGACTGACAGTCACTGCTCTCTGCAGGGAAATGATCGAGAAGAGAGCGCGCGACGGTATGTGTTCACTCACTTCCCGATCTATTGAGCCGACGTGTGACAGTCTCATTGTCACACATCGGCTCGAACTATGAGGCTGAGTGATTTTCACTCACCTCATAGTTCTCCTTTACAATTACACAGGGGGAAAGCTAGGTAGGATTTTTAAGCAAGTATAAAGCACCTACAAATATAAGCAGCAATATTTAAGTTATGCAGTGTGAATGAGAACATGTAACAAATATAAAGTCGGCATTATCCCAATCTAACTTAAAAGTGGTTCAGAGCACAGTGCAGTGTATAGTTAGTTACCTCTAGTGACCATTCAGGAATTGTCTTTATTATTTTGAGTGCACTAAAACAGATAAAAGCTGGACTAAAATCTAACTGGTTGCTGTGGATAACTTAAAGCAGAACACTGGGCAAAATGGTTCTTAACGCTTGCAGTGGGGCTACCCCTGCACTGCAAGGGTTGAGCTCTTATTTGTGTCTGGGTGCTAAAAACAAAAAAGGTTATACTCACACTATCCTCGGATCCTCCTCCGCTGCAGCGGTCTAAGGAACCTCAAGTTATTGCGTTCTATACACAGTGTATTGGATGTGAGGAGGCCTAGGGATATACCACCACCGCATAGGAGGAAACAGGCTTAAGGGACCGGAGTAGCTGCCTAGACATAAACGAGCACTTACTCTTGCAGTACGTGGGTAGTGTCACTGCAAGAGTTAAGAAAAATTCTGCCCGGAGTTCTGCTTTAAACAGAACTCCAGTCCCCAATACTAAGTGTTTTAGCAGCAGCCCAAAGACAAGTGTACCAAATATAAATGTAGGGATGCACCGATAGTATCGGTGCCGATGCCGAGTATTTGGGCCAGTACTCGTACTGGCCCAAATGCTCCGATACCTAGCCTGATACTTGAGCTTCCGGTATCAGGAAGCCGGGCAGCGAGTGATTACACGCTCCCCGAATTCCTGATTGGCTCGGCTCCATGCTCCCTACTCACCTAGTCACAAGAGGCATGGAGATGACTTTCCTGCTAATTGGGAAGCGGGGTGGCAAGTCTTTACACGTCGCCCGGATTCCCTGCTAATCAGGAAGCCAGATGGCAAGTCATTACACGCCGCCTGGCTTCCTTAATAGGATTTCCGATATCGGTATTCAGTATCGGTGAGTACTGAAAAAAAAATATCAGAACTCGATACAGAAAAACCGGTATCGGTCCGCCCCTGTATAAATGTTTTCAATGTTTGCATTTTGTTGATATCCCAGGCATAATAATAGGCAGAATTGGCAGTGAGAATGAAATATATGTCAATAAACACATTTTCTTCCAGGAATATCCTGCCAGTGCACATTGAAGTTAATATGATTTTTTTTCAACACATGCAAAATGCTCTTATAATACTTCTCATTATTCTCAGCAGAAGTATTCACGTGTTCATGTCTATGTGTACCGTTCTAAAAAATACTAAGCACTGCGGTTTGCTTTTAAATCGGGGAGCTAGGAACATTTACTGGTTGGACCTTTGACAAGACAAAGCGTCAAAACAACAAGAATGCAAATGCTTTGAAAAAGCCTTAAGAGCTCCTGATTTGGAGTAAATCTTTGCAATCTGTGCTCCGGGAGGCGATGGCCGGCACTTCTGGGCACCTACACGTAGTATCAGTAGCTCAGGAGCCACCAAACTGGGGTTGCATTAAAATGCCATTATTGGCCTTTTCAGCTAGGAAGGTGGTTCTTGTGTCCAAGCACTGGCTTCCAAGTTGACCAATTGGCGTGTCCTAGATTTAGGGTCCCCAGGAATGCTCTAGAAGAAAATTGACACTAGGTAGAGGTGCATGTTGTTTCCACTGGCAGATTACAAAAGCAATAAATTGTACATGTTAAAAATAAACATTAATTATGTGGTTTTATATACACACCTGTGAATAAGCCTTTCGGCACAAGTTCAGATCCATACACTAGAGACATTTCTACTTCTGGTGGCTGTTGGTACATGTCTGTGAAGGTTCTCATTCATCCAGGTCGTAGTATATCTTGAATACGTTTCGCTAGTCATACGACTAGGTTTCTCAATCCAGAATGGGGAAAGCTAGTCCGATGACCAGCGACACATCTCCAAGAAAGATACAGCAAGTCCAGTTGCCTTGATTTATTTTTTACAGATATGCCATTGGTACAGTTCCTAAAGATTTATGAGAGCTGAATTATTTCCTGAATTGTGGCGAAATGTGAGTTGTTGAGGAGAAGATATGTCTTTCATGTACGGACCTGAAATATATGGCATGGTGTTTGGGACATAGAGGACTATTTTAGGAAATTCAGGGACTGACATGTTATATGGGCATGCTACAATATAGTGGCCTAGCTGTGGTGTCGTTTCATAGTCATACTGTACATTGTTAAAAACTCTTTTGTATAAAATAAAATGAGTTTTATATTCTCACTCAGTATCAGCAGGTCAGGTGGACAGAGAGCCAGAAAATTGTGTCAGCAGCAATGTAACTTTATTTTTGTACTTACTGTGGAAAATAAACACTAGTGTCTTTCCTGTATGTTGTGTTATGTGAAGTTATTCCATATAGAGTAGAGTTATATCTGCCACTGACCTGCCCATGGCCTCCTCAAGTGGTACATAATACACAACCCGGCCATCTTTTCTTGCTGAGTGACCCGATGGATACTGCCTTCCCCTTTGGCCTGATAAGAGTTAATTATTCTATCTGCATCCCAATTCCACGTTCCAGTGGGCTCAGTTCTCTGTTTCTCTGCACCAGGCTTATGTTATTTGTCCTCCTGCACAGATTCAGACAAAATAAAGTCCAGGCCAACATCAATTTTCACACTTATTCGTAGTTTGCGTTAATCATGTCTGGTTTTTTTTCTCTGTGCCAAGCACAAGGCCTGTTTACATTAGACCTGGAAGGGGCTCCGGTAGATGAGACAGGGTATACTCCATTACCAGTGTCTAGGGAAAGAAAATTATCCTGGTGTGGCAATTAATTGGAATAAGAGATCACCCAGGCGTTTGCTGGCGGCAGACTGCCCAGTTAAGGTGATGAAAATGATGCTTGTAGTCAGTGGATAAAAACAGGCAAACGGAAGAAAAATGTTGATGAATTAAATAGGGAAGATCTGGCATGTTGGACGTATACTGTACATTTTGTCTTTTCCTATTTGTTGGGTTTTATATTTCTACAAAGAGTTGTCAGAGATCCCATGTTTCCCTACATCTATCTTTCTTACGGTGGACCCATGGCATTCTTTGATCATTTGTTATCCCGCTGTTAACACTAAAAGTAAGCACAGGCACCTTTTATAACACTGATCGTTAACTCAGCTGTATTTTCTGGTACTGTCCTCCCGCAGTTCAATGTGTGAGTGTCAGATTCTGTGGCTCCGTATAACACACTGATCTTCATCTTGCAATCTTTTGTTCTCTTCACTGTTGAAAGGATAATATGTTTACCTTACTGACTTCAATGGGAAATCTTTTGATAGAAAGTGGAGAAGAACAATAGAGGAAGGTCAATGTCAACTTACAAAAGTAACTATAATTTCTTGTTTCATATAGAAGTAATACCTTAAAGTGACACTAAACTCAGAAGTTAAATCCTACAAATTAATTCAAGTACCTTAACTATTAACAATAATGTGCAATATTTGTATCACTTGGCTGTAGATCCTCAAATCATCTCTGAATTGGTGCTAACACTGTCCTTCCTTCTGGAGGGGGTCTACTGTGTGTGTTGTAAAGTAGCCAAGCTTGCTCCCGTGATAGACTACAATCTCAATACAAATTAGTAAACTAAATGTGGATTATAGTCTATCACAGGAGAGAATTTGGAGCGGTGGTTACTTTATAACACACACAGGGACCATGGAGAAGAAACAGTAGCCACCCTCCAGAAGGAAGGACAGTGTCAGCACCAATTCAGAGATGATTTGAGGATCTCCAGCTGAGTGATACATAAATAAGATACATTTTTGTTAACAGTTAAAGTACTTGCATGCATTTTGAAGGTTTAACGCCTGACTTTAGTGCCACTTTAAGATAGTAATCTGAACATTGGATAGCACAATATAACCTTCCCCAGCTCCCGGCGTGTCTCTTTTCGTTTTTGTTAGTGTCCGTAGACATTTTCTCTCTGCTCTAAGAGAAGCAAAACCTTTTTACTTTTTACCCAGACTTTTTTTTTCTGTAGCAAGATTCAACAGTTGCTGCAGAACCACTGGGGCTCATTTTTGCAGCTTTCAGGTCTGGTACTTCTCGGCTTTGCACTGTAGGACTGTACCTGGACCTCGCCAGGAAGAAGATGCAGGGCTGATCTGTAATATTGTAGTATCACCCTCCCGGCACTGGATCCTGCATTTTGTGCTCACTTAGGCACGTGGTGCAAGAGATTGAGCTAGCTGCAGAGATGCTTTACAGGTCCAGGACCAAGGTACAACCATTTGGTGTTATCCAGTCCCTTTAAACTCACCAGATGGGTAAAAAACAATGCTTAAGGCTTGGCCCTAACACCCTGCCTACCTGCCTGGGGGAGCCACGTGATGGAAGACAGCTGCGGTAAGTATGGGCCCTTGCCGTATAAATGGGAGCCCAGGTGTCCTGTCTGGTCCACTAGGGGTAAAACGGCATAATGCCAGCTGCAACACATTCATTTACAAGCGGGCAAGGTATGCTAAAACCGACAACCCTTTTTGTTTGCTGGCTTCAGAACCCTCACTGGGTCTGCGCAAACCACTCCTAGGGGTACTTAGGCAGCAAACATAATAATGTGTGAAAAATAAAAAGTGTAAATAAAACAAAATAATACATGAAGTGATGGTCTGTATCTCTGTGTGTGTTCTTGAAAAATCAATAAATCCACCGATGTGTACTGTATCTGTACTCCAAATGCAAATCCATTGCCACTTCTGTGCCCACCACATATAAATATTATCTCCTCAACTCTGTGCCCATCACATATAAATATTACCTCCACAATGTGCCCACCACATATAAATATTATCTCCCCACCTCTGTTCCCGTCACATGTAAATATTATCTCCTCAACTCTGTGCCCACCACATATAAATATTATCTCCCCAACTCTGTGCCCGTCACATATAAATATTATCTCCTCAACTCTGTGCCCATCACATGTAAATATTACCTCCCCAACTCTGTGCTCGTCACATATAAATATTATCTCCTCAACTCTGTGCTCGTCACATATAAATATTATCTCCTCAACTCTGTGCTCGTCACATATAAATATTATCTCCTCAACTCTGTGCTCGTCACATATAAATATTATCTCCTCAACTCTGTGCTCGTCACATATAAATATTATCTCCTCAACTCTGTGCTCGTCACATATAAATATTATCTCCTCAACTCTGTGCTCGTCACATATAAATATTATCTCCTCAACTCTGTGCTCGTCACATATAAATATTATCTCCTCAACTCTGTGCTCGTCACATATAAATATTATCTCCTCAACTCTGTGCTCGTCACATATAAATATTATCTCCTCAACTCTGTGCTCGTCACATATAAATATTATCTCCTCAACTCTGTGCTCGTCACATATAAATATTATCTCCTCAACTCTGTGCTCGTCACATATAAATATTATCTCCTCAACTCTGTGCTCGTCACATATAAATATTATCTCCTCAACTCTGTGCTCGTCACATATAAATATTATCTCCTCAACTCTGTGCTCGTCACATATAAATATTATCTCCTCAACTCTGTGCTCGTCACATATAAATATTATCTCCTCAACTCTGTGCTCGTCACATATAAATATTATCTCCTCAACTCTGTGCTCGTCACATATAAATATTATCTCCTCAACTCTGTGCTCGTCACATATAAATATTATCTCCTCAACTCTGTGCTCGTCACATATAAATATTATCTCCTCAACTCTGTGCTCGTCACATATAAATATTATCTCCTCAACTCTGTGCTCGTCACATATAAATATTATCTCCTCAACTCTGTGCTCGTCACATATAAATATTATCTCCTCAACTCTGTGCTCGTCACATATAAATATTATCTCCTCAACTCTGTGCTCGTCACATATAAATATTATCTCCTCAACTCTGTGCTCGTCACATATAAATATTATCTCCTCAACTCTGTGCTCGTCACATATAAATATTATCTCCTCAACTCTGTGCTCGTCACATATAAATATTATCTCCTCAACTCTGTGCCCACCACATATAAATATTTTCTCCTCAACTCTGTGCCCATCACATGTAAATATTATCTTCTCAACTCTGTGCTCGTCACATATAAATATTATCTCCTCAACTCTGTGCTCGTCACATATAAATATTATCTCTGCTTGCATAAAGACAGCTCGGTTGTACAAGGCAAGTATAATAATCTGCCATTTGGAAAGGAACATTAGGTTGGCTCCCCAGAATTTTTACCCAAAGAAAAATCAGGACTGTAATCATTATTTCTTATTGGACAGACAAAGACCATAGGAAATCCACCCTTGGCCAAAACTCTGGGATAATACCTGGTGGTACCTTCCCACCTATGGTGGACCCTCCTGTCTCCCTTTTGAACTGTGGCACCATGGGGCATCACTGAGATTTGGACAGAGTAGCTGGAAGTGTCGCTCCTGTGTCCTCTGCAGCCCATTGGGGTGGATGATGTTGACTCTACCTGGGGATGACCACTGGAGAAGGAGGTGGGTACGAGATGCACACCATTCTCTAACCTGTTTTATTGCACTGCTGGGTCTGAGGAAGCGGATCAGGTCTGCGAAACGCGTCACCTTTGTTTTTTGCCGTGTGTTGAACATCGACTACATGTATTTGATCTTCATACAGTTTGTAATTGCAGGGATTTTCTCTCCCCCCTTTTCTTGATTATTGCAGGATAATTAACACTGCGCAAGGACACTGTGCTAAATGTTGTGTTGGGTTGAGGGATATATTTTATGATACTTTAAAGATTTGTGGTATGTGTTGTAAAGGAGTTATGTTCAAATAAAATTCACCTGATTTTATATGATGTTTGTTGTATGATATATGGGACACCTTAAAGGGCTAGTTCACACCACAATCAGTGTGTTCTGGCCTGATTTGGTGCCGGAACGCACTGGATCACATCCTGGCCGCCTCCCTGCGTTCAGGGGCATGAGGGGGTGTGGGAGTGCATTGAAGTCAATGGCACCGCAGCCACGCCCCCGGCCGCAGTGCGCTCACCCGAACGTGTGGCACATCAATGCCTGTGGTCAGAAAAAATAGTGCATGCAGCATGGCATTTCATTGACTTCAATGCACCACCATGCCCCCTCCCGCCCCGAACGCAGGGAGCCGGCCAGGATTCGATCCAGTGTGTTCTGGCACCAAATCGGGCCGGAACGCACTGTTTTTGAAACGAACTAGCCCTTGAGGTCCAATTAGCTCGAGCCTGATATATGGGCCTCAACTTTGGGTTAATTACTAGAGTGTGGTGTGCCGTCACATGATTTCTCATGTAGCATTCGTTATGCACTGTAACCCTAAAGTCGGAAAGTAAAGTGGAATCACAATATCATCAAATTTTATTTAAGTAGAAACACTAAAATTACTTTGCAAATACTTTAAAAACCAGATAACAAGATGCTCTGCCCCACGTCTCACCTTTTCAATTGTGTGAGGGGCACCTGATGAAGCCCGGGAGGCAAAGAGCATAGAGCTCTGTGTCCTTCATATCTGTTCCAATGTGTCCATGACCATGCAGCAAAAAGTCATTAGGTTGGTGGTCACTGTGCCAGGTTGGAAGGCGGATGTGGTTATTGACAATAAAGAAGTCTAAGGCCAACTGTAGAGAATATTAACATATTATTTATGACTGGAAGCACAGCTAACTGAAAGGCTCAATTGACTTTTCTGACCATGTTTCATGTTACACCCATATTCAGGATGTCATATAAAACATGGTCAGATTGCAACGTAAATTTTTTTTTCTAAAAGGTGGAATTTCTACTTTAAAACTGATCTCCGGGCAGACAACTAAACACACAGATGAAATATATATATATTTGGGAGCTGTTTTATCTGCCAAAGGATTTATATTTCTGTCCATCCAGTTCGGGGATTTACACAGCTCTACCACACAGGACAGTGCTGTCTGGCCAGATCCTTCTATGCTGCAGGTTTACATACACTTTCAGGTCTCCTCCCCACCTTGTGATTGGACGGTGAGAGGAGATTTATCAGACTTTTCTCTCTCATAGTTGCCTTTTTTTTATATTATTTCCAGTTCCACAACATCATTTTTGAAAACTAGTGCACACAATTGAATTGCATATTTAAAGGGTAACATTTTTATTGACCAATGCAGTGGGGCTACCCCCACACTGTAAGGGTTAAGTGCTAGTTTTTGTCTAGGGTCTGAAATTAAAAAAGTTATACTCACCTGAACCAAGAGTCAGCTTGCTCTTAGGCCCCGTTCACACCAGTGCGGCTCGGATCCGCCGTCATGAACGATCCCATACATTGCTATGGGGACCGTGCATGCGACCACGAGGCTCAGCGCGATCCGAACTGCTCCCTGACCCTTTTTTGCCACGCTAATCAGTGCGGTTTCCATACAGCTTTCAATGGAACTGCGCTGCTCAGCGCGGTTTCGGGCGTTTTTAATTGCGTTTCTACGCTATAACACATACCGGCGTTCGCTCACTTCTCGATCCTGTCACAGCTCTCTGTCGTGACGGGAGTGGCTGCATTCCCCGCTCTGATACTCCAGGGCTGACTGGCGGAACGGACGGGGAGGGGGCGGGTACAGCTTGCTCTGCCTCTAGATAGGCAGAGCCAGCTGTCACTCACGCAGCTGGGCGGATCCAGACATAATTGTCGGGATCCGCTTCAGCTGTGGCGTCTCAGTATACCGCAAGCTGTATACTGCGGCGTCTCACTGCTGTAGCTCGCGGTATACTGAGCTTAGGGTGATGGGAGGATGCTAGTTTGTGTCCTCCCGTTACCCGAAGGAGAACTATGGGGAAAAGCCCTAACCCTATAGTTCTCCTTTAAGCCTATGATCTACAAAAACATCACAAGGCTTCTCATAATTTAGTCTCCCTTGATTGTATGAGACATGCACATTTCTAGTTATTTGTTTTCCCCTTTCATCTGTGTTAAATCAAACTTAACAAGCCGGTAAACGTTTCCTTTTAGTAGATGGTAGTTATGTCCGGACTCAGCCACTAGATGTCTGTATGCAACTTGAAAACATTTTCTTCATTGCGGGATGATCGTGTGCCTGTTGTAATTGGTCTCTGCTGTTCAGCATTTATCTCCTGAATATTATTTATAAAGTTGATTTCATATTCTTATTTGTTCCTGTATTTACATGTGCCATGACACCTAAAGGCAGTGTCAGGCTTTTTTCCCCTGAAAATGACCTACACACATAGAAATATATGCTTAAAAATCACATCATTTTGAAGAATCCGAAACTGGAATATCAGGAATGGGCAAGTGTAAGATTGTTAAGATTTGGCCTCTCATCATGTGCTGGACCTAATCCAAAAAAGCTGAGTCTTTCACAGAATAAGCCCTGCGTACGCATTGACAAACTGGAACCCCCTGAACATTCAGAACCCCAACCAAACCCCCAGGTTTTGTGGGGAACAAAAGAAATTTTGCACAATAACCACATACCCCAACCGGTGCCAATCATCATGTGTTTTTTCTGTAAGCGGGGCTTCCAGTTAATGCTATCCTTCCAATAAGGCTAGGTTCAAGTGGGTGGCACATGGGGTGGTAAAAACAGGCAGCTGAGCTGCGTTTCTACTGCTCCCTGACCTCCCACCTGAGTGATGGTCACTCAGGACAGTCCACATTGCCATGTCCAGATGCTTGGCTTTGTGGTTTGGAAATTTTAACTATTTCACATGTGGCAGGTGGCACCGCCTGCCAAAGTTTCCCATTAAAGTCTTAGAACTGCACCATAACAGTTGGCATGTGGTTGCAGCATAGTATTTCAGTGTAAAACCCCCATGGGTTAGGGGAAAAAAAGGACATTCAGGAGGTGGTAGTATTGCCTCTTGAATGCCTGCAAACAGCCACTCAGCCAGCCCTAAAAAGCAATGGGGGGTAAATCCTGTTGCCCATGTTAAAGGGGCCTTAAGGTCCCCACACACCTTACGATTATCGTACGATAATCGCGGGAAATCCCGCGATCGTACGATTATCGTAAGGTGTGTGGAAGCCATGCGACCTCTACTACTGTAAGGTCGCACGACTTTTAACTTATGGACATGTTCGAAAACCCGCCGAGCATCGTACGATGTTCGGCGGGTTTGTGGCATGTCCGTGCGATAAAAGCCGTACAGGCCGGTGTGCGCAAGCGCACACTGCCCGTTCGGCATTGTGATCATCGCAAGTACGATCTGCCTATGCAAGATAGGCAGATCGTACGTTTTTTTAAGTACCTTACAACCATTGCAAGACAACAGTCTTGCGATGGTTGTAAGGTGTGTGCCCAGCCTTAGTATGAACCTTCCATATCCTATTTGATTAAAACACTTTTTGCCCTAACGGGAATGTTGTCTCTTCCACCCAACCATTTGCATATGGTTTTGGTAAGGTACACCTTACAGTATTAACACAAGTAGAATTTTGGCCTCCCATTAAAAAAAGTGCTGCTACACCTAACTATATGACTATATGTGCATGGTACAGTTCTCCTAGTCCCCCTTCAAAGTCTCAGAAGTACCTGTTGAGTCTGCCAGTGAAGAGACCACCTATTGCAGCTTCCAGTGATGGTGTGGCAACAATGCTGCACAGCTCCTTATGTTCACAGCAGAGTTTCCACCCTCCTGTGGCCTGTGCCTTCTTGCAATCAGTCATAGGAGGTGTGCCTGACAACATTGTCTCTGCTGATTTACAAGTCTGTAGCTTGTCAATCAACACCTAACCACACCGACAGCACTGCCTCTGTTGCTGAAACCCTCCCACCTTAACCTGCAGTGTCCAGGAGCGGGGATGTGTGAGACACAAATGAAGGAGGATTTGGAGGGTACCCTGTTTGCCCGAAAATAAGACCTAGTACTATTTTTAGGAATTCTTAAAATATAAGACCCACCCCGAAAATAAGACCTAGTTGTGACCTTTCCCAGGGCCGGTGGTGGCAGAAGGGGAAACTTGAAGAGCCGCGGGAGAGAATCGGCGATGCCAGCGCTAGAGGAAGCGAGGCGGCAGCGGAGGGAGCAGAGCCGCATAAGCCGCATGCCTCCTCTATAGCGCCGGCTACTGTCACAGGCGGAGTGATACCAAATGCACTCTGCCTGTGAGGAATTGATAGTGAAAGCGCGCTTTGCTCATTCTGGCCAGCGATTGCCCTGGAAAGGTACGACGCACCCCTGATTGCCCTGATCAACCTATTCTTACCTTTGCCATTTTGGATTATTTAATTTGGATTTGCATTAATTTTGGATTGTTGTACATTAAAAAAAATGACCTACCCCGAAAATAAGACCTAGTGTGCTTTTTTTGAGCCGAAAAAAATATAAGACAGTGTCTTATTTTCGGGGAAACACGGTAGTTAGAAGAAGTAACCTGATGTGGTATGTGTTTAGCCTGCCATACAAGAGACTTTAGCTGTTCTTTTAAATATTTACACACCAAAATAATACTACCACTACCATCGGGGGAAAACTATTGCCAATTATTTAAACTTCTAATACAGGAGAACAATTTCCATTAGTATTTCATTCAGATCTGTCTCCTCAGTCAAGTTTGAAACTTGCATTGAATTCTATGAATTTTAAAACGGGTTTCACATATTTATGAATAAGAAATCCTTTTTTGTCATTGCGGCGCTTGTGAGATCATCTCTATAGTTTCTGGAGGTCAGAAGTTTTGAACATCTGATTATAAACATAAGATTAATTCCATTATTTACCATCATCTCATTTCCTGCTGCTCTCTGGGAAATAGTTATTTGTCAAGCCACCATGGAGTGAAAACATCACTTCAAAGCCGCCTCTTTGTCTGAATGTAACAGCTTCTTAATAGGGCAACATGTCGTCCCGCTGGCCATGTATAGCGCGGCAGGTGTGCTGTACGTCTTCTGTCAGCTCTGCATTAGCTGGATTTCTACATTCGCTATTAAGAAAGGATGGAAATCTTCTAACAATGCACCACAAGTGTTGAATCTGATCATTGTCATGAATATGTGTCATTTCCATAGCAATGTTTATTTGTAGGTTTCTTGTCTGGGTTGCAGCTCTCTGAGTAGGACATCTGGTAACTCACTTACTGTATATGTTTTAGTGTAGAGTAATGGGTAACAGTAGACGCACTCTAAAGCCAGCTGAGAGAACTGGGAATATTTTATTGAACGAACGATGGATGGAAATGATACAGAGCTCATATAGCAGCAATTTCATAAATGTATTTGTAACATGAATGTTCATTCTTTAAATCAAAACAGAAAAGGCTCCAGTCCTTACATGCTTGGTACATCCTAAAAAATCCCTGACATGTCTCCACATACAGACAGCAACAGTATATATATATTTTTTTAAAAGATCTATTTTTTTTGTAATTAAAATGCATTCCATGAACTCCAGTCAGGTGACTTTCCCTAGGCAGAGATGATGCCATCAATCTGCTGCAGGCAGGAAGAAGCATTTCCTCAGTCTTTTCCCTTTCCTTGTGATTAGGCTGCAAAAAATGTGACTGTCAATAAATACTTAAACCAAACACCGCCTCTTTTCCTATAGTCTATCCTAAATGTAACTCTCTACACATATATGGCATATGAATTACTACAGGTTACGCTCCTGGAACTCAATTAAAGAAGCCCAGGATTTTTTTAAATTAACCCGTGTAGTGGGGGCTAACCCTGCACTGCAAGGGTTAACTGCTCATTTTGGCCTAGGGTCTAAAATAAAGAAAATATACTCACCTGATCCTCGGTCCTGTGGTGGTGAGCCGCTCCCCCCTCCCCCCCTTCACTCTGGTGGTGGTATATCTCTCACTGTCATCACGCCTATTGCAGCTGTGTTATATGGGATGATGTCACGGGTCCTCCCTCTTTTCCCTGGGCTCCAGCTGTCTAAGGACCTGTGATGTTGACACGTCTAACACAACTGTATTATATGGGATGATGTCACGGGTGCTTCCTCTTTTCTCCGGGCTCCAGCGGTCTAAGGATCTGTGATGTCATCACGTCTAATGCAGCTGTATTATATGGGATGATGTCACTGGTCCTCCCTCTTTTCCCTGGGCTCCAGCGGTCTAAGGACCTGTGATGTTGACACGTCTAATGCAACTGTATTATATGGGATGATGTCACGGGTCCTTCCTCTTTTCTCCGGGCTCCAGCGGTCTAAGGACCTGTGATGTCATCACGTCTAATGCAGCTGTATTATATGGGATGATGTCACAGGTCCTCCCTCTTTTCCCCAGGCTCCAGCGGTCTAAGGACCTGTAATGTCATCACATCTATTGCAGCTGTATTATAAAGGATGATGTCATGGGTCCTTCCTCTTTTCCCTGGGCTCCAGCTATCTAAGGATCGCATCACGTTTAATGCAGCTGCATTACATGTGAGGACGCCGAGGGACATTCCACCAGCAGAGTGAAGGAGGAGTGAGGTGAGGTCACTGCCACAGGGTCCAGGATCAGGTGAGTATATGTTCTTTATTTGAGCCCCTAGACCAAAATGAGCAGTTAACCCTTGCAGTGCAGGGGTAGCCCCACTACAAGTGTTAATTTTTACATTTCCTGGAGTTCTTTTTAAAGTCATAATTCTCAATAGGAATATGTAGAGACAAAAAGACCCCCCATTCCATTTTTAATGGGACTGTAGCTATAATGTGACAGTCCCTATATTTAAAGTCTTGTTAACTTCCGTGCTGCAGATAATCAGCTACTAAATATCTTTCCAACATTGGGTGCCAATTTTTTCCTGGCGCTTAAATATACCGTAGATTCTTCTCATTGCATTCAATGTTCGATTCAGCTTTGTTTCCTGGACCTGATGTAAGTAATCTCTGCAGTTAGTACACATAATATTAAAGTCTGTTCAAGTGATTCTACATGATATAATCCCCCCACCCCCCCCCCCCCCCCGTGTCACCAGTTTAGCGTGCTCCAC